>NW_022587656.1:21730-62852 GCF_003331165.1 Xiphophorus hellerii | reverse complement strand
ATTTAATGCTTCTGTGTTGCAGTTTTGTTTCTGACTAGAGGCGCTCCCATATTTCACCTGCGGCCCAAAAGACGACACACATTCACAAGGTTGTGGGGCGTTTGTGTTAGAACACACCTTTCATACACGGCAGAGCACCTGTGGACACCTCTTCTGTTTCAGTGCGCGTCATTTGGGTCTCAACTGTTTTTTGGAAGCAGTTGAGACCCAAATGGAAGTATAAAAATGTGCAAAAAGTGAATTTTTCATGATAGGTACCTTTTAAATTATTTCTCCCTATATGTCTGTGATCTCTAATGCAAATTGATAGACAAAAAACATTCTTCACATATAACTCACAATAAACATGTGGTATGATATGCACCTTATATAATTTAAATATAATTTAAAAAAATAAATGATACATGAAAAGTGATGCTTCAACAAGTGAACTATTTGCCTTGAAAAATAGAAAAAATGAAAATATCAATGGTTTGTTTGAAAGACCAACAAAAAAGGTGAAAAACTGTAAAGGTGGAAGCAGGACACCAGAAAATAACATTATAACTGAAACATATCTTTGTGTTTTTATGATGTAAAGCACTTTGAACTGCCTTGTTGCTGAAATGTGTTTACAAATAAAATTTGATTTGATTTGATAACTCTGTTTAAGATGAAACTTTCTCCACCTGGACTTTGGCAGCGTCCACACAGACATCTGTACTCTCTCAACGCAGAATTTGGCTGAAAAAACTAACAAGATCTCCTAAAAATTAAAGCACCATTACCTAAATAGCCACCACTATCAACTGAAACATGCTGAGTTGTTCTGTAGCTTTCATAGATACTTTCGTGCTCACATAATGACTGAGTGATTGTGTGCTGCATTAAGACCTTCGTAATGATGAGAAATGACATGAAATGAATGACACAGCATGCTACAAATGGCTCGTTCTTGTTATTGGCTCAACAGCCTGTGATTTCTCTAACAGCCTGTAATTTCTCATTGTGATTTGGGGTGGAGAGAAGAGGAAAAACACCCGGTTGGACAATTCACGCTGAGTATGTGTGTCTCTGTTTGGATATAATGAGTAAGTCTGTAGCGTAAGGCGCTACAACTGGGAAGAACTCCCTAATGCATTTGTGGAAAAAGGCAACTGTGAGGTAAAAATTATAAATTATTTACAGGCAGTGTTATCACAGCCCAGTTGTATGGGATGTAGAGTAAAATTGCCTTTTTTAGAGTATGTTTTCTCTTTAGGTTTAGGAAACTCCAAGGCTGAACTGGCTTACAGGCGTAAGTAGAAATATGTCATTCATCTCAGCGAGTGGTCACACGTCTCAGCTTTAATTAGATTCCTTGGAGAGATGAGAGTGATGCGTCCAACTCTCAGTGGCTCATCAAAGCCTACAGTCGATCGGACGGAGCATCATGCCTCTGGTGTTTGGGCCTAAATAAAAAATTCATGATGGTTCGTTTATTTTCTTGATTTTTTTTTCAGCAGGAGTTTGTTTTTCCATTTATTAAATAAAACTGATGTATGCTCTAATGGTTGTAGTCAGACAAATGAAAGAAATCTAATAAAAATACATGCAAGCCAAGTTTATTTGTATAGCATGTCTGAAGTAAGCTACAATGTTGACTAAAGTGCGGTATGAAAATCTCAAAATAACAGTATTTTACCATTTCTTCCCACCAACAGACTGGATTTTATTTTTCCTTAGATTTTAATTGAGCAAACAGAAAAAGTGTAAAGATTACAGAGCAGGGAAAAAAACAACATTTTCTTGTAAGTTTTTATTTTTGTGTGGTTAAAAGAAAGCATGCCTTTCAATTGAGTTTCATATATTGTCGCATAATAAAAATGATTTGGTCTTTTCTGGACAGCGCCTGTCGCCCGTTTGACAGCTGGAGATAAACACCACCATGGATGGATGGATGGATGGATGGATGGATGGATGGATGGATGAACTTTTCTGGGTTCTAATATAACTGTTAAGTAATACATAAAAATGGACTTTTAAGGCATCTTTGGAACTGGGAATTAGAAATGATGAAATGCAGTCTAGGTTCCTCATAACAACTGTGAACTATCCCTTTAATTTAGCTTCAAATCAGAGTCTAATTTGTGAATGACCAGCCAGTGGCCGGTCATCATCATATTTCTTTTCTGTGCCAACACGGTCCTTACAGATGAAATATTAAACACCCCAAGATTCACCTCTAAATCATGGCGCCCTGGGTAGAGAGCCATTTCGCTCATATCAAAAACACTCAACATGACTTCATGTGTAAAAGTATAGAAAATGAAAACCAAGTGATTTTAAATTCCTACTCAGGACCCAAAAAGGATGAAGATGGTGGATATTCGTATCAGTGTCTTTAGTGTTTGACAGACAGATGTAATTGTCCCACTGACATCATGTTTCATCAGACTAAAAAGAGAATCCCCTCTGCCTTCTCTGCCAATCCCCAGCTGATGAAATAAAGCTGATCAATAAAGAAGAAAGAACAAATTAAACGTGGAAGCTAGTATCCTCCTTGAGAAGGTGGTAATTAATTCAGCTTTGCTCTCAGACTCTGTGGGAAAATGAATTAACATAGAAAAGCAGTTTAGGATCTAATTGTGCCAATTATTTTCAAATATATAATTTTAGGTGACAATTATCTACATATTGATCAGCAAGTTTGCTGGTGGGATGCAGGGAAATTAAAATGTATGGTGAAGTAATAAAATATAAACAGTGTATTACGACTTTTTTAAATTAGCTGCTTCCCACCAGCAACCAAATTAGCTCCACTATACGTGGAGCTAATTTATTTCTTAAAATAAATCTGAGTGTTTTCCATTGGTGAGGGCAAAATATTTGAATAAGATGAAGAAAAAAAACAAGTATAAAGTATTCTGAACAAAAAAGACAAACATTTCTCTTAAAGAATGGCATTTACTGACTGATGATATTTTCCTGTGATTATCGATTCTTGCAGATCTTTAGAAATGAACCTGGCGAACCCACAAAGTTAACACAAGCTGTTTACATATTAAATGTCAATTTGACGCTATGCATTGCTTCTATTTATATAGCTTCTGCATGTTCAACCAATGCTTACATACTGATTTTTTTTTCTTTTCTTATTTTACCAATTCACCGCTGATGTGCAGCAATACTGCAGATAGGAAGCTTTGACTGGGCAATACTACAGTTCCATCAAGGAAAAGGCAGAATGGCCTAAACGTTGCTTATTTTCTTTGACATATGAATTTATTTACTTTAAGTTGTGCTTCTTTATTAGTAACTTTAATAATAAGTTATCTATTAGTGTTGTTTGGTTTATTTTGTTCAGTAATATGTAACTACTGTGTTCCCATTTTGTGCCAAATTGCCCTCATCTGCTTCGTCTTTTGTTGGGTAGGTCTGTTGTTTTCTGTTTACCTGTTAGTTTACAGTTTTGGCTATCAAACCTAAACTTTATGTAGTTCATTTAATTTATTTTGTGCCCCTGTTATATAATTTGTTTTTTTGTATGTTCTTTTGAATTTTATGGTAAATAAACCCACCTTTCTAAAATAAGTACTGCTTGGTCCATTACACCAATAAAAGTGAGCTCAACATTGCTTCGAATGAAGATAAGCAGTCTACTGAATATAGGAATTTGAAGTAAGGTGTGAGTGTATCATTAGACACAGGTAATAAAAAAATTGTGCTAAAATGTTAAAACTAAGGATTTAAAAAGCACCAACACTTAATTTATGTCACTTCAGGACATCACAAAAAAAGGCAAAGACTGCAGAGAGATATGGTCCCAATCGAAGGGTGAGTGGTTTAAAACTTGTTAAAGCCTTCAGACTTTGAGCCGAAGCGCTTACAAAGGTCTTTGAATGAAACACGACTGGATGTGAGCCTTGAGCGCTGATCTCTGTCAGCAGCTGTCAGAAGCTGGGCTTCCTATCACTATTTGCTTTTGACAGCAGTGTTGAAATGAGGGGTCCACTGAGGCATGGGGGTCTGCAATCTGCTGGGCTTTGTGACAAAAAATCTTCTTTGCAAGACAATTTTCCTTAAAAAAACACAATTTATTTGACACCTAAAGCCCTTGCTGGGGTCTTGTGACTATTAAGTTATCTTGTGAGAGATTTACATATACTTACATTTATTTAAAAAACCAGAATAGACTAAATGGACAGGTGCTTTGCAAAAAGTTCTCTGAAACTCTTTGATTTCACTCCAACTTTTTTCAACAAAGAGGGTTGAACACGCAGCATACATGTGATTTTTTTCCCCTATTTTCCCACTGCTTTGTCTTGCTCTATTGCATAAAATCTCAACAGATTACATTTAATTTTGTGATTGTTCAGTTGCAATGTGAACATAAGTCTTTTTGAGTCATTTCTATTGACACAGTGTTACTTCAAGATTTTCTATTAGGAATAAAATAAATGTGCCCATCATTTAAATTTTTTTATTTGAAAGCATTTTCTGCCAGAAGGAAAAACAAAACATAAATGACATTCAACTTTGCAAATTATGCATAATTCAAATGTACTTTAGGTATCATTTTGTGCTTTTCCTGAACCAAACTATCTAATGAACAAAAGTTGCAGTGAAAAGATGACATGGTGATTCTTTCTGTCATTTTTATGTAAATAAGGTAACAATTAGCTAACTTTTGAACTTTTATCTAAGCTGGATGTCATCTGTCTCCCAATGTAGAGTTATGTAAATTGCATTTCCCTTTGTCTAATGCCACAAAGTTGCAACAAAAAGTCAAAGTTTATGGATCACATTATTCATCTAAGACTTAATTTGTCTTGTGCTGCATAATGATTCTGTGCACACGTTTTGTTTCAGCAGAGTCGCAGGATGCCCCCTGTGATCTTTTTCCAAACTAGTTCCTACATGCTGCTTCTTATTTGCATCAGTATTTGCAGAACTTTTTTTAGAGCTGGTGTTCAATTTCCAAATGTTTGTGTTTTGTTCAAAGTGTGTCCATCTGGCTGTGGTGGTGTTTAGTTTTTGACATGTGTGTCCGTTTAATTGGTCCGATCAACATTTACTGACCTTTGGCTATCCACAGGAACCCTTTGTCAGGAGGAGAGAAAGCTATTTTCACATTACTACTTATCTAGACAGTAATAGTAATATATTTTTAGCAAATTGTATAATGTAAATATGTTGTGAGCATAAAGACACAAGTATTTTTGGTGAGGAATCCCTGCCTTTGGACACCGGCAGTGGATATTTTGCTCTAAAAGAGAAGCCTCTAAACGGTGTGGTCACACTGACAAAAGCGGCTGCAGCCAAGAGACATTGTGATTCATCGTGACAACAAACTGCAATCTGCTGCAATGTCGGCTCTCTCAGGAGTCATCAACTGGGAAAGGTTGCAGCTCCTGTTCCTCTTCTCTTATCAGCCCCAATAACGTGGCAGATTTTAAAATTTTGATTATAATGACAGAGTCCAGGGATTACTAAGCTTTCATTAAAGTTTATAAATGTGAAATGGATAAAAAATGATTCCAAACAAAACAAAATTTGATCAAATGTGTTGCTTTACATACATCTGTTCATGACGAATGATTTGAGGATCAGCTAACATGTTATTGCTTTCATTTTGTTAGTATCTACAAAAGGAGAGAAACACCTAAGGCAGACTTTGTTTATCTGTTCTTCAGTTAATATATCAGCCGTCAGTATAATAATTTCTGAGTCAAGACTTTAACTATAATAATTATTTATGAAAAGTCTTTGACTTTTTAATAAGACTAAACTCTCATAATTGATAGAGCCTTTTACCTTTGACACAGAACTGTTATCTAAATTTGCAAGTACTGCAAGCATCTTTATGTCAGGGTTTCCTGATGCTGTAAAACCAGCAACCATTTCTTACATATGTATATATTTTCAGATTTATATCCATGAAAAGTAATTTTACTGTCTTAAGAAGACAGATTAGAGCAAATCTCAACTTTTGACCACCGTTGTCTCAATTTTCAGGATCCTTCTTATGATCACTTATTCACTTCAATGGTAACAATAAAGCATAAGAGTGTTGCATATATATTGTATCCAATAATATCTAACTTGTTGTTTTACTCGTGAGTCATCCTCATTACCGGGTGCCATTTCAGTAAAAAAAATGTTGGACTTAAAGCTGCAGTGTGTAACTTTTTTTTTGCATATTCGTTGAAACTATTGCTATGTATTGACAGCATAGTATGAGACAGATAATCTTTGAAAAAACGTTGAGCTTCCAATGCTCAGCTAGAAACAATCAATCAAAGCCAGGAGGCATGTCTTAGTGCTGTCAATCAACTTCTGTGTGGCGCTGCTCTTCCTTTTTCTCCTTCCCTCCTTTGTTATTGAGCCTGTTGCGAATCTTCAGGCTAGTTAGCATGGACACCAATGACAGTGGATAAACGGTTTTCTTGTAAAGGTGTTTCTCTGCCATTAGCACATTTAGCAGTGACTACATGAGGATGATTAAGAGTGCTAAGACCCTCCTCCTGGCTCTGATTGGTTGTTTTTGGTTGGGAGTGGTTCATGTCTTCAAACAGCAATAGTAGCTCAGAGAGGAGGTGGAGGAGATTAATCTTTTCACAGATTATCTGTCTCATATTAAACTGTCACAAGATGGTGACATATGCAAAACAACATTTATTTTTTTAAAATATGCAGTTTTAAGCAGGAGCAGTGAAATAGAGACTGTGCTGGTCACTGGCGTCCTCCGTCCCTCTGTGTGATTTGATACGTTCATCTGAGCCTCGGGTCTCATTCACACAGCTTTCCGTATGTGAGTCACTAGAACAGCGCAAAGGAAAAGTGTTACTTTCGTAAAGAGGGAGAAACATCTTTCCTTAAGTCCAGTTATTAAGCGGAACAGCAAGGAAGTATACTGTGAGCTGAATTATAACTGACTCATACAAAAAAGCAGTGAACGCTGTCCTGCAGAGGCTCTGTGGGGGAAAAAACACCAATCACTGTTATACCATAAGGCAGGAAAAATTGCAGAGTCATGAACAATATTGGTGAGTCAGTAAAGGACAATTATAGTAAAGTATGTAAAACTCAGAAAGTGCAGTGTGAATCTGTGTTAAAAGCTGAGTTAGTCGTATTTTTTTAAAACCAGTTTTATTTTCATATAAAACATAAGTTAATTAAATAAAAAAAAGAGAAAACAGGCTATATAAATATTTTAAATGACTAATGGGTAGACCCATAATTCTGTCTTTACTGAACACTTATGATGCTCGGAAAGCTACTTTCAAGTTTTTCCAAAACAAGTTTGTGGCACTTTTACGGAAAAATACCTGCTAAGTTCATTACTGATACAGATTTTTTTCCTGGAACGTAATTAAATATTCACATTTAATGTTAGAGAGCAGGGAAATTAATAACAGCTGAATTTAGACTCAAACAGTTTGCTGATCAGCTTATAATTTTTTTTAGACCGTTTAGCCTTAACAATTGAAAATATGCACATAAATCTGCCTTTTATGTGATTTTTTTTCTTGATCTTACCGCATGATGGCAAAACCAAACAGCCATTTTTAAATCGCCTTCCTCAAGGCGCCTTTCTTGCCAAGGTTTGGAACGGCAAGGCTGTCATTTAAATGTGAGGATTGTGAGAGAAAAAAAGTCAAGTTGTAGATTTAAAGGGTGTCCTCAAGCTGAATTGAGTGACCCTCAGTCAAAATTAAGGCTCTTATGAATGCTAACTGCAGTCCAATGATCATTAGCTCTGCATGAGAAGTGCAGGGCTAATGCCGGTGGTCCCTGCTCACCACAAGACCCCCATGTCTCCTCCCACATCGAAAACTTCACTGTTTAGACTTGGCAAAGGGAACAAATGGAGGAAGAAAGGTCTGGTTTCTGACATGAAAAAATATTTAATTGTGGAGGTTCTGATGGCTTTAAACAGTGTTGTTACAACAGCAGAGCTACTTACTGCGATATTTTCTTTGACATTTTTAGATCTGTTTTGGTATCTTTTGGGGATGAGTGAAAAGCCTGATTTACCTTGACATATTTAATCATTGGTCTACTCTACCTGTTTTGCCTTTTGCTCCAATTTCTTATTTATGCATTTTTCAGATGAACTTAATTGAGTTGCTCATCTGATCCAAATTGATTTGCTGACCAGTCCAAGATCAGTAGTTTGATTGCTTGCTCTAAGTCAGGATATTTGCTTTTCAAGGATAAGAAATGTCCTTGAAATGATCTACTGATCTTAAAGTAGATCAGGTGAATGATCTACTTTAAGGCCAGGTGCTCAGAAAAAACAATTCTTTGCAGTTTCCATGTTTTCCAAAAAACAACCTGGCATAATGAATATGTAAATTTCAGGATGACTGTGTGTGCATAATGTTCAAAACTATGCAGAAGAAGCGCAAATACATCATGAGGAATCCCTTTACTGTGTCATAGTGAAGCATCTATATAAATAATCTGACATAAATAATCTAAATTGGAAGGTGTTTTCATGGCCAATAGCTGAATGTGTAAAAAACAAAGCTATCGCTGCAGGTAATTAACATCAGCTAATGTTTTGACTAGAGCTAGCAGGTGGTCCCTGCTCGCCACAAGGTCCCACACAGAGGGATAAAGGCTAACATATGATCTTCAATGCCACTCATTAGATGACCTTTTAAACAATTGCTTTGATTAAGCTGCACATTAGCTTCCTGTAGAGCTGCTCGGTAAGCCCAATAAGCCAGGAAATCAACCTCAGGGACAGCACAGCAAGCCTGCAGATAAAATCTGCTTAGTTGATGAATCGCAAGAAAGAATGATAAAACTGTGAAATATCTCATTCATCTTTCTCAGGCAGTTTTTATTAATAATTTCCAAACCATTTTCTGCCTTCATGCATGTGAAAAAGTATATTTTTTATGCAAAATGTACTATATTTACAGGGATGTGATCTATAAAACTAACTTTTAAAGAGATGGCAAGTTGTCTGGTTCAATTCTTGTTTCTTTTAGGTCTTCAGTGATGTACAATCCAGAAATGGTGACAAAATGTACAATAATTCAGGTTCTGGTTGATAACTTTTTACATTTTCCCACTCTTCATCATCTCACTCAAGCAGGTGTGTAGCAAATCCCAAAAAGCACAAACTAGCTGCAATTGTTTTGATATATGTCTCAGAAAGTCCTCCCAGAAACTGAGCAAACGGCAACAGTCTGTCACCATTAGCCGAACCGTGGAAACAAAAGTAATCCATCGACTCTCTCACTGGAAAAACCTTTTCCGTCAGCAGAAAATAATTCAATCTAGCCACGTAGGCAGAAAAAGTTTTATATGCAGAATTTAGTTAACAGTTCAATTATTGAAGAAGTGGAGGGACTTCAGACACAAAGCAGCTGAGGTGTAGTTCTCCCAACTCATTCCTTCTCCAGCTCCTGTCTCCCGATATTTTTTCCCCCCCTGCAGGTTTTTGAAAATGCAGCTGTCAGGAATAGTATCCTTTTTCCCATGATGCAATTTATTATTTAACAATCCTCATCCTTTGATCTTCATATATTACAATGACAGCAAAATCTAAAAGTTGCACGCAACAGCGATTTATTAGAAAACTGCAACTTCATTGGAAGGAACATTAGGATTTGAGTTATAGAATGTTTTTAAATGGTTCTGGTTTGGTAATCTTACCCAAACAACGTGGATCTTAATAAAAAGGCCACATAATTGGGTGGGGGAAAAAAAATACAATCGATTTGCAGCTAATTCTAGCAGATCACTCTCTTGCCTGCTGTAATTACAGCATCCATCACACATAAAGAGGCATGCTCTCAGCACTGACACCTTTAAGGCAGATATAGGAACCACCGCTGCTAAATGGGCTCTTTAATTACAAACTGCCAGCTGGCCTTGATACAGAGTATGAACTCCAGCTCTCAGGCGTACACAAACAAACCCAAGCATGTACAGAGACCATCACACACTAAACTTCCATGGCACCCCCTTATTAAACCAATTAGCAGATGTTCTTGGACCCACTAAAAAGTTTTACTTCCTCTTAACTTTTATATTGAAGAGTGATTTTCTAATTTTGGTTTCTAACGCAAGTCAAAGGAAGCTGGTCTTTGAGATGTAATCTGTGAAGACACTTTAACAGATTACATTCACATAAAGCTTTACAGAATATAGTTCAGACCAAGTTAAATTAAAATCAATGGGGTTCATTTCAAAGTAATATGGTGATATAGTAATCCTTTAGGAATAAATATGGCTGAAAATCATCAGCATTTTGTATTAACATAAATTCCTCTCATGCTTTTTATTGATTTTAATGGAAACAAATGAATTGTAAAGAAATTTGACCCGAGCAATAAATCCTGTGGTACTCCACAACTAACTCTGGAGAGAGGAAGATTATTTTTTCTACTTATCTGCACAGTTCAGGAGATCATAAATAGTGTGGTCATCATCAATATATTTATACTGAAATGCTTAAATAGCCCTAATTAGCTCATTAATTCTTTAGAAAAGAAGTGTCAGGATGTAAAATTTAAATAAACTTATGTACTGTATAGCAGTAGCAATAAGATCATCAGTTATGTTTCTTTGGGAAATATTGTACTTAGAAATTGTAGATAATTTCAAAATGACTAAATAATTCAGAAAAAGACATCTTAAGATATACAGTACAGACCAAAAGTTTGGACACACCTTCTAATTCAATGGGTTTTCTTTATTTTCATGACTATTTATAAGGCAAGAAATCCCACTTATTAACCTGACAGGGCACACCTTTGAAGTGAAAACCATTTCAGGTGACTATCTCTTGAAGCTCATCAAGAAAATGCAGAGTGTGTGCAAAGCAGTAATCACAGCAAAAGGTTGCTACTTTGAAGAAACTAGAATATAAGGGGCATTTTCAGTTGTTTTACACTTTTTTGTTTAGTGCATATTTCCACATGTGTTATTCATAGTTTTGATGCCTTCAGTGTGAATCTACAATGTCAATAGTCATGAAAATAAAGGAAACTCATTGAATTAAAAGGTGTGTCCAAACTTTTGGTCTGTACTGTATTTAGTAACTTCTGTTTGCTTGAGTAAAATGATTTCTAGCATATTACACAACAGTTTAGTACATCAAAGTCTGTGGTGATTTACACAATTTATTTGCACAATAAAAATATTCATTGTCCTCTAAATGCATTTAAAATGTATTAAAAATGTAACACTATACGCAAGAGAACTGTCATTATTTCTACTTTTTGCTTCTGTGATTACGTATCAAGACGCTTTACTACTTCATTTTTTAAAATAAAATTATAAAACGTATTACAGCACACTAAAAAAACTGTTTTTTTTATCTCTTCCTCTATTTATTAGACAAAGTCAATATGAAAATAAAAGTTTAACATTAGTATTTGTTGTACAGTATTTATTTTTTTAGTACATTAGCAATGTATTATATAAAATCTATACGGAAGAGGTATGGAAGCCCGTTTCCGCCACTCTGTAAAAAAAAAAAAAAAAAATTATCTCATTATAATGAGATAGTATCTCATTATTTTGAGATACTATCTCATTATAATGAGATAGTATCTCATTATTTTGAGATACTATCTCATTATAATGAGATACTATCTCATTATAATGAGATAGTATCTCATTATTTTGAGATACTATCTCATTATAATGAGATACTATCTCATTATTTTGAGATACTATCTCATTATAATGAGATAGTATCTCATTATTTTGAGATAGCATCTCATTATAATGAGATACTATCTCATTATTTTGAGATACTATCTCAAAATAATGAGATACTATCTCATTATTTTGAGATACTATCTCATTATTTTGAGATACTATCTCATTATTTTGAGATACTATCTCATTATAATGAGATAACTTGAGTTGGCCCTATAGCTTGAGATATGCTCAACTTGATAGAAAGAAATGGATATTGATAATATCATTGAGCAATACTTCAGAAGTGGTTTTACTAATCTTGAAATCTTGCGAGTTTTGGAAGAAACCCATAATGTTAAATTAAGTCTCCGGACGCTGGAGAGAAGACTGCAAAAGAAGCGCCTTTGGCGTAGAAAAAATAAGACAGATGTTGCAGAAGTGGCCTCTTTTATTGAGCAACAACTAAATGGATCTGGGAGACAGCACGGCTACAGGTGGATGCACCAGAAATGTTGGATGGCTGGCATAGTCACAGACAGGGAAACAGTACGTCTTTTGATGCGCCTATTGGATCCCAACGGGGTTGACCTGCGTGCACAAAATCGCTTGAGACGACGCTTATATGTCAGTCGGGGACCAAACTATGTCTGGCACATCGATGGGTATGACAAATTAAAGCCTTATGGGATATGTATTAATGGATGCATAGATGGCTTTTCGAGGAAAATGATCTGGCTAGAAGCTAATAAGACTAATAGTGACCCTCACATTATTGCTGGCTATTTCATTGATGCTGTGATGGAGTATAATGGATTTCCACAAAAGATACGAATGGATCATGGCACAGAGAACACTTATGTGGCAGCGATGCAAAGATTTCTGCACAACACCGAGAATGAAAATGGTTTTGAATCTGTTATTCTCGGTCCGAGTACAAGAAATCAAAGGATAGAGCGATGGTGGTGCACTTTAAGAAGTGAATGTGCCCAGTTTTGGATGGACCATTTCGACCAGCTTAAAGCCGATGGCTATTTTGTTGACAGCTTTCTGGACAAATCACTGATCCAGTTTTGCTTCCTACAAACAATACAGGTACTATAAATGTACTTCTTGCTTTCAGCACACAAATTTGAAATAAGTTACAAATAATACAAAAGCATGAATTTGTTTTCTAACAACTATTTTCTTATTTTTTTCCCTTTTTTTTTTTATCAAACAGGTGGAGCTGGATCAAGTTGTCCATACATGGAATGACCATCGTATACGATCTACAAATAATCCTCGGGCTCCTCCTGGTCGTCCCACATTAATGCATGGTGTTCCCAACCTGTATGGGGTTCCAAACTTTTTACAGTCTGCTAATCTAACAAAGCTGGAAATATGTATAGAAGAATGTCGTTTCAAGGACTTTCCCTGTGATGTTGATGTATTTCACTTATGCACTGAACTCATGACTGAGCACAGACTGGTAATGACAGATGATGTGTATGAAATTACTAATCTTTATGTAAGACTCCGTCAAATGATCAGTGACGGGCTGAGGGAATAGTTTCTCTAAGTTACCCAGGTCCACAAAACATCTAACAAGTCAGATAATATGTCTATATGTCCTCTGTAAACACTGATTGTAAAACTACAATGCATGACTGAGTTACAATTTGTTTCTATGGTTTACCTAAAAAGACTAAACATTTTAGTTTCCTTCAATGTTGTGGTCAAGGTCAATTTATTAATTTCTATGTGTTTAATCTTACTTATTTATGGAAAATACTAGCCTCCTGTTCAAAACAGTACTAAATAGTACCAACATTTGCAGGCTCTCTGTTTTCTTAGCCTTACTTGTTCAGGGAAACTGTTGATATATGGACAGGAGTATTACATGTAGAAGCAATGTTTTAATCATGTTATTAGTAACAGATAACCAATATGCTATTGTTTGCAGTTGGTATTAATTTGATAAGAGTACAAATGTTGTCCTTACTCTTGACATATACATGTTTTTCAGTATTATGGCCAATCAATTTATTTACAGTGCAACAGCAAATCATAAACAGACTCTACACTTTATTCAAAATGTATTTATTTTGTATTCTGTCAACAAAGAACAATCCATTACTTTGACATCCCCAAAAATAAATCACAAATGCTTAAAAAAAATTTGCCTTGGTGTATAGTGCATTTAATAAGTTTAAGATAAAGGAATTTACCAAGTTGTGTCCAGTAAAACAAAAATACTCTTTTCATAACCTTCCACAAAAGAAATCCAATGTGCAAAAAAGAAAAAGAAATTAGAAAACGATTTTATTATGAATATGGATGCAATGTAACAAGTACAACTGTCAACATAGTTGTGTCTCATAAAAAGATACAATAACAATAAACAGTTCCTATTTTTGTTTATTTTGGCTGTGAACTTCTAAATACTTCCTACAGTAATTTTCACTTTACCTCTTATGATTTATTATGTCAGCTAACAATTAACATGTTAATTATGGCATAACAAAAGTCAGCTGCATTTTGTTGTCTGGCATCATGGCTTTCCAGAGATAGAATTTTGACTGCTCCCCTGACAGTTAACAGATATGCAGAACTTGTGCATGTGTGGTAGAATATCTCCCTTGTTGAGTTTTGACAACCTACCCTTAAACAAACCAACAGCTGTGCTGCACAAACCAACATTTACCTATCACAAACAGTTGATCCCGTTTTATTACATCTGGAGAAAGTTTGGAAATTACTCAGGTAAAATGTTATCTCTAAAACCTTAAACCCTGACAAGGAAATTTTGGGGAAAATCCTTAAAACATCTACTTAGATCTTGATAGGCAACTTGTTACTTTAAATAGCCACCTTAAATCCTTTTTTTTCTGAGTTCCACAACTGTGGAACTCCACCCTCTACCTCCACCACTTTCAAAACTAAATAATGTCCATGACCCATACATTAGACTCCAAAACCTTGTTCATTTCAGCACTGAAATCTGGATAGCTATCATAATAGATTGACAGCTCAAGGACACAGCCACATGTGTGAGCCACAGGTCTTCTGAGAAACCCTTGAATCTTTGTGAAATCAATAAGAATTTTCTTATCCAGGAACAGGTCTGAACCTGTGCAGAACCTTAGAAACAAGGACAGATGCTGCAAATCTGCATTCCTGATATACGTGCTAACGTACTTTTGAATGTCCTTCTGATGAACATTCATTTCCTCAGGAAAGACAATGGACTTCAAAACTTTTCTTGCATTTGGTCGCAAGTTTTCATACACTGAAGAAAGGTCCTGGAAGCTGCTCCCGATGATACTGAGTGTTTTGGCCCACTGTTCAATAACGTAAGCAGGCTCTTGGACAAGTGTTTTGTGTGCAAGCTCCTGGAGGATTTCGTTTACATTGCTGGCAGTGGGCATTCGTCTGCAACTGCGGTTATCAAGAATCTCTATCAATTCCTCTTTGTCAACACTGCTGAAGTCTGACTGCCATGACTGAAACACAAAGCGCTCAGATTCAGACATGCACTTAAGGAAATTCTCCACCACCTCACTTTTAACCTGTCCAAAGGCTGCTTGCTCTAGTATGACAGGTGCAATCTTCATAGGAAGATATTTCTCTCTTGTCCATCCAAAAGCAATTATTCGGCCTACACTCTCCCACTGCTGCTGTCCATAATCATGTCTCAGAAAAGGCACTTTATAAGTGTTTCCTGTAGTACACTGGTCATAGAAATCTTTCCAGAATTCAGAAAGACAGTCTCTAACGACTCCTCCGTCATCATAACCCATCTCAGGTGTTCCATCTGGCAGTACAAGCTGGATTTTGAAATCTCTATCTAAAAGTCCATCATCACAGAAATGTGCTATGAGCTCAGGAAGTACCTGTCCTCTGTGAACTATCAGTATCTTCTTCACTGCCTTGGAGGATGATGTGGATTGAGGGGATATTGGCAAAGTATCATCCAAAATCTGTGGCTCACTGTCAGAAAACGGTCCTAGAAACACTATGTTACTGCTATCCAAATCCTCCTCCCTAAGCTCTGTAGAATGAAGTGAAAAGTTAATATTCTCATGATTTGTTATGTTTCCAACAAATAGGAAGTCAGAAGTTACTTCTGTGGATATTGTAGATTGGCTGGTCACTGCAACATTTACAGCAGATGAAGAGGAGGGCTGACTCAGAGAACTGTCTTGATCCTGAAAAAATGATGAAGACAAAACTTCATCTTGACTGACTGACTGGTTAGCCTTCTTTTTATGGGTGGTCAGGTAAAACCTGAGAATAGTCAGTTTTGTAACATGAAACATTTGTCCAACAGTGATTTTGTCATCAATTGCCACTTCCTGATAATCTTTTAGATCCATTTCAAAATCTGCTACGGACCCTTCTCTATTTCTTCCATTTGGAAAGAAGAGGCCAATAGCCATCTGGATTATCTCACTTTTTTTAGCATCCTTTGATACATCGACCTTCCTTGTTCCACCACCTCTTCTTGCTCTTACTTGTTTAAAAGCCTGTTGTTCTTCATCATAAAGCAGCCAGCCTATTTCTATTTTTCTCTTTGACTTCAGAGCATTCTTCTTTACAGTTGTTTCAGATTGCTCTTCTTTTTCCATACCACAGCCATCTTCATGAGCAGTTTTTCTTTTACCCAGCTTTGATTTCAGGCGCTCAAACAGTTTTGATTTGCGACTGCTTGGGGGGCCATTTTCCTTCCTTTTACAGTATCCTGATAGGGCTATGCGGTCTCCATATGATGGCAAATAATTCTTTAGCTCTTCATCTGTCATGAGCTGGATGACGTTGGTATCAATCTAAACAAGGACAATAAAAAATAATTTCTTTAAAACTACAAAAATGGAACTAGAATTGCATGCAAATTATTTGAATTAAATTAGATAACATTGCTAGACACATGCTTTAAAAAAAACTGTAGTTTTTGAAATACTGATTTAGTACCTTCTCTCTCAGCATGGTCTCGATAGTTTCCTCTGGAATATTCCTTTGCCTCAGGAAATCACTCAGGTCATCCATTCTGTGATCATACACTGGAAGAGAAAATACACAAGACCATCATCATATGTTTCCAATAAAATGTAAAGCAAGTCATACTACAAATTATAATTTTACCTAAAAAACTAATCATAATATAGTCATTCATAATGCCATCCCTCCATCCATCCATTTTCTAACATCCTGGTCCCTAATGGGGTTGGGAGGTGCTGGTGCCTATCTCTAGCTAACGTTCCGGGCAAGAGGCAGGGTCACCCTGGACAGGTTGCCAGTCTGTCGCAGGGCAACACAGAGACAGACAGGACAAACAACCATGCACACACACACTCACACCTAAGGAGAATTTAGAGAGACCAATTAACCTGACAGTCATGTTTTAGGACTGTGGGAGGAAGCCAGAGTACCCAGAGAGAATCCACCATGCACAGAGAGAACATGCAAACTCCATTCAGAAAGACCCTGGACTGGGACATTCATAATGTCTTTAAGCACTATGTTTTTTCATCAAATGATTTTACTAAGGCTAAACTCAAACTATTTCAACGTCACAAATAAATTCTTTCACACAAAATATTTAGCATCTTTTAAACTTTTGTTTTATAATAACTATTACCACAGTTATTTCATGCCAAATTGATGACTTTATACTATGCTAGCGTACAGACAAATGTATGCATATACAGTAGTTTTACTTTTAAAATGGACACATCTTGAGAAACCTCTTTAAATTCACAGAAAAGATAAGAAAGCATTTATTGGTAGTAACAATAAATTTTCTACTGCTAATCTTTAGCAGAAAATTAAGCCATCTGTGAAGCATAGAGGTCTTTCAATAGAGAACTGGAGAAACACGCTATGGCAGAGAACTCACATATACCTCTTGTGTGATCAGACAAGGCCAGTGAAACTGCAGGCGCTCCACACCATCAAGTCTTCTGTCTTTCTGAAACAACCTGCACTGTACAAAAGCAAGCACATTTGGTTTTGATGGTTACTTGAACTTACTGATTAAATCAATAAAAAAGATTTGCAGACATACAAAAAAATATATATATATATATATATATATATATATATATATACTGTATATAGCCTATTTACATTTCTTTGCTTGGGGTGCAGTTAAATAAATTATTTAGAATTTAATATTAATAAAAGAGAGAGAGACACAGAGAGAACGTGACATAAAATACCATGACATATTTTAGTTTAACTTTAAAAAACATATATACATAGGCTTAGAGGTATTGTTTTGGTGTCGCCGTGGTTTGGGAGCGAGATGCAGCATCTACGAACTACTCACAAGTTATTACACCACGATTTTGTGGTAGACTGAACATGTGTCATTACAGCAAATAAACGTACCACGTAATCCTTCGATATTAACTACAGTTACCGGAAAGTCAGTTGTGGACTGACGAAGTAAAGAAACAGAAAACGTTAGCTTCAAAGATATGAATGCATCTTCTTAAGCTATCTTCAAGAATAGCTACCGTCGTCAGTATGCCAAATTGATGACTTTATACTATGCTAGCGTACAGACTTAACTTAAATTAACAAAACCACATTTCTTACCGTTGTAAACAGCTATGTTTAGCTGGGCGCTTGCAGGCGGCAGGCGCGACTGACGGTACAGTCAAACCGCTACAGGTGGACTGAACCAATTCGAAATGGGGGTTCAACCTCCACAGTCTTTCCAAATGTCCCGAACCTGTGTAGACTATCTCATTATAATGAGATACTATCTCAAAATAATGAGATAGTATCTCATTATAATGAGATACTATCTCAAAATAATGAGATAGTATCTCAAAATAATGAGATAGTATCTCATTATAATGAGATACTATCTCAAAATAATGAGATAGTATCTCAAAATAATGAGATAGTATCTCAAAATAATGAGATACTATCTCATTATAATGAGATAGTATCTCATTATAATGAGATAGTATCTCAAAATAATGAGATAGTATCTCAAAATAATGAGATACTATCTCATTATAATGAGATAGTATCTCAAAATAATGAGATACTATCTCATTATAATGAGATAGTATCTCAAAATAATGAGATACTATCTCATTATAATGAGATAGTATCTCAAAATAATGAGATACTATCTCATTATAATGAGATAGTATCTCAAAATAATGAGATACTATCTCATTATAATGAGATAGTATCTCAAAATAATGAGATACTATCTCATTATAATGAGATAATTTTTTTTTTTTTTTTTACAGAGTGGCGGAAACGGGCTTCCATAACATTGTGTTAAAGGTTAATTTTGGGGGAAATTTGATTATCTTCATCATGGAACCTGTAATTACTCTATCTCTGAGGCAGGTGTTCAGGTAAGATGCCAGCATCTTGCGGTAGAGTGTTTTGGTCCTGACTCCCGTACACAAAACATCGTTTATACCAGACTGCATTCTGGGTAATGGGAAACCCTAGAGCTGCAGCCATTCATCAGTCCTGACACTACATGAAGCGCTGGAACTTTCTCTCACTATCTCTCTCTCTCTCTGTTTCTCATTTTCTCTTTCTCACACACATAAACGCACACACACACACACCCCCACCCACGCACACACACACACACACGTGTGAATCTGTCCTTAAGTGCAACTCAAGCATGACTGAAGGTTTTATGTGGATCTTTACATCTCTGGTGCTCTCTTCTCTGACAAGTGCCAGTCAGCCTCGTCCATGTTGTGGTTCTTAATAAGATATTTTGACAGGTAATGTGTTGGTGTAGGTCCTCCTACAGTTGTTATTGAACAGCTAGTGCTAGGTAAATAGGTTTACTTAAGGTCAGAGGTGAGGTAAATCATAGCCACTTGTAGTCCACTCGTTTTGAGTTATAGAATTTAAATTATTGCATGAGATAAAATTTTAAATCTTACACATGGTATTAATTTTGGTAATTTTATATATTCACTGTGAAACAGACACATCTTGCAGTTTCTTCATTTTAAAATTTTATCAAGTTTGTTTTATTTTGAAATGATTTCTAATGACGCAAACGTAATGTCTGCTTCTTTCAGACCTCCGATGTTTAGTTCATGCAAAAGATGGTCAAGTTTTTTAAATAATCTTTATGGTTTTACCTTTGACCAGACTATACATTTTATTTCTTTTTGGAGACACAGATTTTGTTTTAGCATTTTTTTAAAATTCAGGATTTAGAAACATGCATTCTACTGAAACCACTGTGCTTGGGGTGGTCGGTGACATTCTCAAGTTTACATCACGTGGATTTACACATGAACCAGTCCTGGTTCTGCTAGGTCCTACCTCTGCTGCTAAGCATCGTCTTCCTGAATGTTTTTCTGTGGATTGTAACCTATTGGAAACCTTTCATTACCTAGGCTGTTTTTCTGTGTGCGTTTTGGCTCTGGGTCGGATACCTGGGTTATTTACATGGATTATGTCCCCTGATGCAGAGAAGGTTTGCCTTCAGCAGAACTGCTGTTTTGACCTGGGAACACAAATCTTTACCCACCGCCACAGAGTCACTATTAAAACAATGAAATCAGAATAATAAAGGACAAATATTACATTGTTTGGTAGTGGTTTAATATTATAATAAAAATATTTTTTATAATCTTAAAAATGTAAGTGTAGGAGAAAAAAATACTATTTCCTGGCCCTGTATGAAATAAAGTTTACTTATTTATTTACTATTTATTTATTAACTTATATATTTAATTCCAAATGTTGGTTATGTTTATATAATATCCATATTCCCTTCCAATTCACAATAAGGTAACATTTTATCCACAGGTATTTTTAGATCATTTTAGAATGAAATGTAATTGCCTGCTAATACATTATTTTCTGGCCTTTGCTCGTAAAGAACTATTGCTCATTAATAGGGAATGAATAGTCCAGATTGATGATGAAAATAGGGAAGTTAAATATTTAACTGTTTCACTCATTAGTGTTATAAAGGAACACTGACATGAGATCATGTTTCGCCCCGCAGTCACAAATTAGCATATTTTATAAGTCTGTTAATAGAAGGTTTCGCCAAGACTATGTTAGAACATTTTTTTAATTGAGGCACAGCTTTACCTGCTGCAGGTGGACGCCTCTTCTCAAAAACAATTGTCAAAGTGTTGAGGTCAATTTGTTTGATGATTATAAACATCTAACTATGACAAAAATGCAAAAATATTAGAACTCTGTAAGGGGGAACATACACTACACGCCTCTGTACCTACAGGGGAACATATCACACAAACAGTTATCATATCTGTGTGATTTAGCTGCATTTCTACATTTCACTTAGCAATATAACACATGTCCAGTTCAGTCACAATAGTGGAATACAAACTATGTATATCTTTAATTCACAGGTTATCAAATACTAAATACTATGCAAACACAACTGAAACTACAATTAGATTTTTTTTCCAGGCCAACTTAGAAAAAACTATCTTTTTGAATTTTTAGATTGCATTTAGCTAAGAATGTCTCTTATTCTGCAAAAAAAAAAAAAAAAATACAACTTTTTTTTGTATTTCAGCACAGCAAAAATAAAAATAATGCATCTCAGATGCTGCTACATTCATATTGCAATCGAGCAATTATACCTTTACATGTTTTTAATCAATGAAGAGGAGAATATGATATGCAAGATTGTTTTGGGGGTTTGGGGATTTAATTGTAGTTTTAGCCACTTTTGCCCCGAGTGCACTTATTTTTGCTAAACATTGCAAGTTTGTTCCTCGATTCAAACATAATTAATCATTAATGCCTTGTGAGATTTCAATGAGAACTCTATCTAACAACTTCTGAATCCCGCAAAGCCAAGTACAGCTAAAAGCTTATAGTAAAATCAAAACCCTTCATCTAATGTGAAACTTTCATTGCAAGAGTGAGTTGAAACTTGAAAGTCTAATTCTTTCATTTAAATGCTGTGGCAGTTCTGGGAATGAGCAAAAACCCAGGTTAATTATGCAAGAATACATAACAACACTTCAGACAGAGCTAGCAATAACAGAGCTTTTATCTGTTCTCCCACATTTCTGAAGGGAGATGACGAACCAGTTGAGTTGTCTTACAATCAAGGAGCTTTGAGAGGAAAAGGGAAATATTTTAGCTAGTAAATGTTGCAGAAGCTGATTTCACTGCCAAATGCATAAAACAAGATGCTGACACTACCAGTGCCAGTTTCAACTAAATAGAGCAGAAATGGAATTTGAAAGTTTTAGTTTTAACCATTAGGAACAGTCATACCCCATCCATGCTTAGAAATAAAAAAAGTAGGGTAGGATTTTATATTTAGTAGAACCTTGCTAATACTGAGTAACACCCCATTTTGTTTTAATTCTTTGTTGAATTGATTTAAGATGCTGTTGGAAATATTTTATAGGCATTTTGTTTCATATTGACTTGATAGCATCGCAGAGTTGCTGCAGACATCCTGGCTGCACATCCATGTTGTAAATCTGCCAATCTGTTTGAAATGCTTTTGTCTCATGATGGTTTCATGTTTTCAGTAGAGGTGTGTCCATCGCCGATCACTGTCTCTTGTTGTCACAGCCTGCTGTGCGGCTCATCTCCTCGGTCCTTCAGACTGCGCAAGCGCGCGGCAACAAGGTTGGGCTCTTTGCACCTGCCACGCTGACGTCACAACCACATGCGCAAATGCGGCTCTCTTTTTTCCGCTTTGAGTTACCATGACAGCTAGAAAAGACAAAGTCTTATTGCAGACTCAAATAAAACAATACTATGAACATTGCTGTCTTCCTAATATAATGGGCTTTTAAGTTTTCATGGATTTCCAAGCGGTCCTGGTGGCGTGTAAATATTCGTAGCTACCAGTTAAAGCTAACGCTGCACAGCAAAGTTTGCAGCCTTCACTTCACTCCGGATCAGCTTCTTCAGCCTAAAGAAGAAGGTAAAGGAGCCTCCTGTGTTATTTCCATGGAATCACTTCTGTATTCAGCCTGAAAGAGTTTATGGGAACCAGAGAGCAGACCAGAGCCAGACAGCCGAGCTACTGATCCGCCTGTACACACTGCTGTAAACACCGTCCTGCTTCACAAGAAGCATGCAAAACTAATAAAGCGAAGTAACACGGAGACCTTAAGGAACACGGCCATATTTTTCTAAAAGCAACAACTTTGAACCTGAACAGTCAGCTGAACTAGAACTCTGACACCAGAGCTGCTCTACTGTTAAGCTATGGGCTTGTTTTGCTTCCTCATGCTTCATAAGCAAAAAGCCTGAACCGTAAAATCCCCGTTACTTGGTCTCTGACACTAAGGACAATAAAGGCACGTAATATACTTGAAAACAATGTAAAAACATTGTCCGTTAGAGTGGATGAAAAATGTTTAGATACTTAAATAGCACATTTTTACAAGGAAAGTGTCAAAGAATATTGCCTACTAGCATAAGCTAAAGCTAATGTTAGCCACAAAGTTTAAAGAAAGTAAAACTCACCTTTGTATCTGTGAACATATAACGAGGCGTACATCTTAAAACCTTTCTCCAGCTTACTTGTTGGGGCTTAGGATCGATGTATATCATTAATTGTAACCTTGGACAAGCCCTGCAAACACCGAGTGTGAAGAGCCATTTTCAATAGATCGGAAACGATCGAGCCGCTTTTCCCCGAACGCGGAAGCTGACGTGCAAAGAGTAATGCTCTGACAGTGAATGGAGACGTTTGCGTGTTGCGGCGGAAAATTACCTCGGGGGTGAAGCACATCAAAATGCATCAACACAACGAATCTAATAGGACATTTAAAAAACAAGCACTTGACGGAGTTTGGCTACATCAAGGCTCAATGCAGGAAAAGGGACATCCGGAGCGACCAGATAGCAGGTAACGCCATCTGGCCGGATTAGCATCACGGTCACAAAGCTAAACAAATAACCCGAAAAATAATTAAAGTCTTCGAGCTCCCGGTGTAAGACGCTGGTTCTGCTCTCGCTCTACAGGTAATAATATTTCACAGACGTAGCGCCGCTCAGCCTCCACCAGACAGTGAACTCTCACACCGAAAGCTGCAACATGTAACTTTAAAAAAGATTTTAGATTAAAATATGTCTATTATGCCTAAATTAGGTGAATTTATTGCCAGATAATTTTTCCATCTTGCCAGATAACAGTATTATTTATACCTAAAGCGAAAAATTTACATCCATTCCAGGCGATCGGCAGTTATTAGTGATCGGCAGAGATTGGCCTCATGGATGGAATCGGCAGCAAAAAAAACCTGATCTGAGCATCTCTAGTTTTAAGGGAAGAATATTTATCCAAACTTCCCCGACCACAAACTTATTAATTGGTCGGTGGGGCCCCAGCCATCAAAAACAGAAGAAATTTCTAATACTTAAATAATTTTTTATGTCACAGTATATTTGTCTTAAGGTTATAATTTTAAAGGGGTGGTATTATGTTATTTACAAGGACAGAAATCACATAATACCAAGATTTATATCACAGTGAAGTGCTATAAAAGCACTTGATTATGCTTGTATAGCACAATTATGTAACCTTAGTTATTATAAAAATGCCTTAAAATTATTAAATCGTCTTTTAAGTATTTGGTACATACGTAATTCTTAAGGGGTTTCATTTAAACCCATTTTATCGAAGAATGGCTAGTAAACTAAAGAAGTGACTTAAGTCAGTGTTAGCTCAGGAACATTCAATTACTAGTCAATCTCTTAATTATTCAACCAGAGGAACTTTCAATATGTATTACTTTGTTATGTTTGTGATGTCTTTGTTATTTTTTTTGTACAAGTTAAACTCTGTTTCTCATTTGCCTCGCTGTGTTGCTAACAGTGGTGCTTTATGTTGTATTTCTCCTGGGAAATTACTTTTTTTTTCTTGCATTTTTCTTATTGAAGCAAACTTGATCTTTGTCTCTGACAAATTTTCAATTTCAAGTCCAAGCTTAGACTTATGTTTTATTTGGTCTAAACTTAGACACAAATCATGTCTATGTATAGCTTTAGCATTAAAATATCATCTCTGGTGTTCACTGGGTGGTTGTAAGAGTGTGCATAGAAGTATAGCAAATGTTTTTCTCTGCCTGAGGAACAACAGTGAAACTAACTGAGCGAGTCAGGAAGAAAGAAAAATCACTAGTGATTATTTCCACAGCAAGAATCCACTCTTAATTTAGTTTACATTGTCAAAATATATGAGCACATCAGTGGTGGAGTGCTCATATATTGGTTTAGTTCCAGCTACATAACAATGTTATCGAAACAAACCCTATAGGTAACAGTATCATGTGGACAAGATCGTGACTTACTGGTCTCATAATGAAACCAGAAGTGAGTGAACCATGTCATTACATTTGAATATTCGCTCTGGGCTACTTGTTCATGCTAAATTTTAAGACTGCACATTCATGTCTGTAAAACCATCACACTGCATTATTTAGGTGGGGATACCTTTGTAAAAGAAAATTATCAATATGAAAGGGTTTTTGTTCTGTTTGTGTAAATTTTGATCCCTGTTCGAGCAGGGAACACCCAGCACCGTTTTATCATCTTTGGGGCTCAGGTGTCTGGAACGGCAGTCAGGTTTACCAGCAAATACACACAGAGAGCAGATTTTACGGTCGTTGCCCATTAGGTGTTCAGAAGAGATAAATGTGGGGTTGATTATGTTCTCTGCTGCTGTTGCGAAGACAGAAAGCCACTCACAAAAAAGAGGTCTACCATTCGCTTTCAGATGTGTGTTGTACCACACCCATGGCAAAATTACCTGCTGTGTCCTCTGCTGTGTGCTCTCATAAGCAGATTTATTTTTATTCCCAGCTACTGTCACACTGGTTCCTACTTGGTTTCAATAGCAGTCATGCAAAATGAAGGACCGGATGTGAAACTATTCTGGATCTGGGATTCTAGGCAAAATCTTTAGATCAAAGTTTAAATCATGCCAGAAAAGCACAATTTTGTGTTTAACAAATGCACAATTGAAAATACAATTATTTGGAGGAGTAGTTAACACTTGTCTCTTAGTGGGAATTTGTTGTTTTTTCAATTGAACTATTCAAGGTGTCTTTGGGTGAAATTAAGTGACGAGGTGCAAAGAAACATGAGAATGGTAACAGCTTACCAACCAATTTTTCAGTGCATCTCTAGTAAACATGTCTGGAGACATACCTTTAAGGCAAAGTTTATTTTTTTAACCTGTAATGTACATACTTTACACATATATTTATACATTAATATTCTTTTCTGGGATGATAAGTGGGGTTTCTAGTGGAAGTAGCTTCAAGAAACTATGCTGAATTTCTGAATATCTCTACAGATTTTTTTAAATAGGTCCTAAAACATTCAGGGTATTTGTAACCTTGTATTAGTCAAACTAAAATGCTACACCAGTATATACACTATTAAATCCCCTTAAATCTACTTAAACCATTTAAATTTTTTATTAAATCACAGTTATGAAATCTATTCAGCTCTCTAACTCATGACTGAAAACCATTTCCTCTAACCTCTTTATGTACAACAATTACTCCTGCAAGTTTACTGGGTGAGTGACTGTTAGAAAAATTTAGTATTTATTATGTTTGTTGTGTGAAGTTATTTTGTTGTGCAACAGCTCCCATTGTTCTGAGTTCATCAGTCCCTTCATTGTAGCTACAGAAGGAAACAAACAGGAACTGAACTCTGCACTACGTCAGCCTGTAGGTGCAACATGCCTGTGACTCAAGAGAACAGAAGAAACAACAACGCTATGTAATTAACTCAAGATAACCAAATAAGCTATGTACGGTAACTTGGGACTGCCCTAAGGAAATAAAAAGAAAGGGTGCGGTAGAACGTGCGGCAGAACGTGCGGCAGAACGTGCTTTAGAACGGTGGGAGATTGTAACTGAAGCACGCCCCTGTCCGTTCTCCTTGCAAGTAAATCTAAACTCTCTTGTCTTTCTCCTATTTGTGTGATGTTTTAATGTTTTAGGTTGTTTGAACCTGACAGTGACATATGTGCATTTTGTACCCAGTCTTGCCTTAAGCATGAACTTCTATTTCATGCTTTCATGGCTCAAAAGTGAACAAAAGCCCATGGTGTTCTAATCCATTAAACAGTTGAGTCAATCATTGTTCATTTCTGTAGAAATTATTGAGTTTACAATATCTGTGTTATCAATCCAGCAGCCCTCAGGTGGTAAGACATTCACCCATTTCTTAGGAAAATTAGTGAAGTATTCATTTGAGTTTCCCCAATGGTGTGAATGCCTGAAACTTTGAAAAATAATCTGACATAAGTGGATAGCTGTGGTTGTTTTCCAGGTTTGTGCTTCCTTTTCCTCTTCTTCTCCTTGCTGGACCCACTCTCACTCGTTTTCAGCCATCACCCTCCTACACCCAGAGCCTTTTCCATTTCATACTCTTCAGCCTGTGTGCGTTATGGCCCCATAAAGCTGGCACTGTGGGATGCAGAGCCTCTGAGTCAGTGATGTGTGTCTGGGTAATATTGACCCACTGAGGCACAAAAAGACAGCAATATATAGGAAAAGACTTCTTTTTGGCAATGGTATCTGTAGTTTGGGACTATTTTTCTTTAGTTTAAAGAGGATCAATTGCATCTTTGTGTTTTAAATACTTTCCATGCTTGTATTTACAAAGTTCCCTTGTCTTTTTCTAAAAGAAGCAGCACAATCTCAAACTTTCAGCTCTGCTTCTTTTCTTCTTGTTTTTTATAGCATTTCTTCCGTCCTGCTTTTGCTGTTGTTCAGAGATTTGTAAAAGGTAACTGTGTATAAAGGGAAAAATATGTGTTACTGTAGTATCTTTAGTTGGAGCACACATGCACATGAGAGGTTTTCTAAATGTGAGGAAATGGCCATGTTTTCCCAGCAGGCCCCTGTAAGCACAGATGCTGCTCTCACATGAACGCTTTGCTGGCAGCAGAACATCGGCAGTTTTTATTTAAACAAAGCAGACCTCATGCTTTGTTTTGTGTTGGGTTTTATTATGGCTATTAAATATCTTTGCATGTTAAGAGTTATTTGGCACTACAAATATGTCAGTTCTTGACATCACTTTTTTTTTTACTGAATGTAATAAGCACATGAAAGTATTTATGTGGGCGTAAGACATTTCCTTATTAATGATCATACAAGATACTCATTATCAGATGACACATGAGAACAGAGATTCTGGTGCTTAGCAGAACATTTTTTACTCTTATTCTCATTGGACTGTATATACAATGCCTTGCAAAAGTATTAATACAGAAGCAGCTTTTGATATAGACCAGCAAGGCACAAATGCTAGATATATTTGATAAAAAAAATAAAAATTTTGCCCTTTTACGTCCACTGCACAATTATGCACCACTTTGTCTGAGTCTATTATATAAAACCACATTATAATACACAGTAGTTTGTGGTTGAGCTCTGATGACAAGTGAAAAGTGCCAGCGATGTCAATACTTTTGCAACACTTTTACAGTTTCACTTTAAGTGGCTATTGGATATATACCTGGATGATGTAAAAATCCATGGTGGCAAATGATGTGGGCAGTGGAGATAATGTAGAGGATAAAAAAGTAAAGGACTAAGCATTCAGTCAATTTCAGGGGGTGAAATTGTTGAAATAAATGAACTGTTTTCTGCTGGAGAGCAGTTTCTGAATTATGTGATGTTGAGAGAGGAAGTTTTTTTTTTTTAGTTTTTAACCTTGAAACCTGAAATAACATTTTCCACCAGAATAATTCTTGTCAACTTGTCCCGACTTTGTATTGAGAACATTTACCTTTTTTGTAATATCTTCACTCATAATTCTACTTTATTTTACATGGTTTGGTTGACATTTCTCTAATAGTTTTCTTTCCTGTTTGCTTCTTTCATCTCCAGGGACCAGCGACCCATATGTGAAGTTTAAAATCGGAGGGAAGGAAGTGTTCAGAAGCAAGACGATCCACAAAAATTTAAACCCAGTGTGGGATGAGAGAGTTATCCTTTTGGTGGAAACTCTCAGGGAGCCTCTATATGTCAAGGTACGTCTGTTTTTGAACTTCAGATGTCATTGTGCCCAATGACACAATGACATCTATGTAAGAAACAGTTGTGTACTACTTACACAACTGTTAGTAAGTAATGGTTGTTTATGCAAGTAAAAGACTGCCTGTCTCTTTTACTCAATCAAGTTCATCTTACTCTGCTAGAACTTTGTGACAGTCCTCTTTGGAAAGTGGAAGTAAAATATGTTTATGGTTTTCTTCTGACAGTTGTTGTGTTTCTCTGTAGGTGTTTGACTATGACTTTGGACTTCAGGATGATTTCATGGGGTCAGCATATCTACACCTGGAGTCACTGGAACATCAAAGGTCTCTTTGGCTCTTTTTTCCTCGTTCTTTTTGTTACCATTTTTGTAACAAAAATTTGTAATTACTTTTTGTCACGGCAGATTGTATTTCCTGTATAGACAGACCAATCCCTTGGTCATAGGCAAGGACAAAGAAGTCATAATGTTTTAAAGAGAAATAATGCTGAGACATAGTCTGTTTTCAAAGGTTTCTCAATTTCTTGCTGTACTCGCAGCTTTTTCAACATTTTCTTTGCCTTGGAAAAGTATTACCCCTCAAATATTCTGTAAAAATTTTTAAAAAGTGACTTTTAATTGTGTTCACCTTTTTAATCAGCTATGCTGATATGTAACTAATTGCCATCAGAAGTAACCTCATTAAATAAACTCAGTACAAGTCTAGCTGTTCTGTACAATTTACAGGGTTATATTATAAAACATTTATACATGAAAAAGTACATGATAAATACTATAGTACACAGAAGATAGGTCTGGGATAAAGGTTTGGATAAAGCTAACTCAGGATTCGTTTATAAAACATCACAACATGCGCATCCACTGTGAGATATAAACATCTTGCAGTGGATTGTTCCATCCATCGGCAGAAAATGGAAAGAGTAATGTCAAAAATGCAGACCTTCCAACATACAGCTGTCCAACTAAACTGACTGAAAGGTAAGAAAAATTTTGATCAGCAAAGTAGCTTAGAGGCCACTGGTTACTGTGGGGAAGTCGTAGAGATCCAGCATTTAAATGGGAGAATATGTTGGCATTTAATGGCATATTAGCCATGCATTCTGCAAATGTAGCCTTCATGGAGGGGTACCAAGAGGAAAGCCATTGTTACAAGAAAGTCATAAAAAGACCCATTTACAGTTTGCTGCGAACCTTGTATGGGTAAGCATATAATATACATGTGTACTTCATATATTATATATTATAATGTTTAACAAAACGCTGTGTCCTGACATGACTGTCTTGTTCAAGGATAGTCCGTGGCTGCCCTCTCCTGGTAGACTTTTGGAATTTGCTTCACAAGGAACCACAGAAGTTACAAGGCTTTAATTTAACCGAAATTCAAACTCTCATACACATTTAGCTAGTCATTGAATTTCCAAAGGCTTTGTATGACATGCAATTATTCATTTAATCTGAACATCCAAAAATAGTTAAGAAAAATTCCAATACATTTCATTAATCTCCATCACTGTAGGACGCTGGATGTGACTCTGGACCTGAAGGACCCACAGTACCCTGAGCATGACCTGGGTAGCCTGGAACTCACCGTCACTCTGTCACCAAAGGAAGGAGACATAAAGGATGCTGTAAGACATTCACGTAAAGTCTGTGGGGATTGTTTTAAACATCTGACTTTTTTCCCTTTCATGATTGATGTCCTCCATTCAGTTCTGGATTTCTTCATCCAATCCTCTTTGGTATCGCAGCTAGTAATAAACCTTCCAAAAACTGTTTGGTACCTTGCAAAAAGTATTTGTCCTTTTTGCAGCTACAATGTCAATGTATTTTAATTTGGATTTTATGTGATCAACACAATTTGTCATGTAAACTGTGATTTGGAAGGAAATGGTACACCGACTATGCTTTGATTCAGATAAATAAAATCCAACTCAAATAATTGCTTAAAGAGATCTCTGAATTGGTGAGAAGAGTGTAATTTTAGTGAAGCGTCATGAAGATCAAGGAATACAGCAGACAAATCAGGGATAAAGTTGTGGAGAGATTTAAATCAGGATTAGGTTATAAAACAATATCCCGTGATTTAAATGTCTCACAGAGCAGCGTTCTGTCATCTGAAAATGGAAAGAGTGTGACTGCAAAGCTGATACGGACATCCACCTAAACTTACAGGCATGAGGAGAGCATTATTGAGAGAAGCTGTTCACAACAGACGTCAGGCATTTTAGGAAAAGCGGCACAGAGAAAGCAGAGTCCAGGAGAAAGGTGGTTCTAAGAAATATTTAAATGTTTGCAAAAAAAAGTCTAAAAGTCATGTACCATTTTCATTTCACTTTATAGTTATGTGCTATTATGTGTTGGTCTAGCACATAAAATAGAAATAAAATACAATGCAGTATTTGTTTACATTACAAAAAAATGTGCAAATGTTCATGGGCCTGAATATTTTTGCAAGGTTCTAAAAGCAATAGCAAGACTACATATGTTACAGTATATGTTACCAACAAAATTCATAAACAGGACTGTTAGTTGGTCAACTGGTTTACCGCACATCAGAAGCACATGTAATTGATGTTGAACTGGAAAGTGTTGGCTTTCTTTAGCTACAGCTTCTGGAAAATTTACAAGTCAGCAAATACAAAGGCATAAACACAAGAGTAGTTCATTTGTTGTGCAGAAAAGCTGCATGTTCAAAGAGCAGAAGATCGTCATTACTAATTATTTTTGGCTCGTGCCTCTACAGACACGCTCAGTGAGTTGCATTTATTTCTGTTCAATTATTTGTTTGTTTAATTGGATTCCTACATGTTCTGCTCCAATCAGGGCAGAGTCATGAGGGACATATTTTATTCCCTTTGATCTGATGTCTTAATTCTGCTGCTTATTCAGGGCTCTGGTTCACAGAAAACTCTTTTGACAAAACAAATAAACTCTATTTAGGTTAAGCATCACTTTGGGTTTCTCCTGCTGTGAAAAGAATACGGACCAGGTTGGACTGAGGTGCCATCTCTGTTGCCATCTAGTGGTCTGAAAAAGAAAACGTAGATTTTCAACATTTTAACAAGTAACTGATTTGAGAAATGTTACTGTGAAAAAGTCTTGAGCCATTCCTCAATTTTTTGTATTTTGTTAAAAAAATATATTTACGTTGTTTGTATTTCTTTAGAAAGTGGTAAAAATGTTTAAATGGTATTTATATATAAAGGGAATATTAATGAACAAGGTACAAGGCAGTGATGCAGACAGGACCTGAGATTAATTTTCAGTTGTATGTCCAAGATCGGGAATGGTCTTATGAAAGGGTTACCTAGGTGCAATAAGAGTAGCAGTATGAAAGTTATTCACACATTGTACTGAAACAAAGTGTAAACTAGTCTGAAAGGGTGAACAGAGTGGACATTTTGGTTTCAATAATCATTTAGATGTTACTGAATTAAATTCAGGGCATCTATGTAACACCAATTTAAATAAAAGTCTCAAAACATTTTACAGATCCAATTTATATGAATACACTAAGTGCAATAACATAGATCGGCAATAATCATATCCTAAACAATGCAGCAAAGTTCAGTTTATCATGCAAATTACTAACACCTAAGAAAGCCCAGCCGGTTGGATTGTGCCATCTTTGCAGCAATCCTTCATACTAAACATGCATGTGGTTAATGATGTACTAATAAGGGCACCAACAAAGTCATGGGAACAAGTAGTTGAGTTCTTGGATTTTGACTATTTTGTGCTTGTTTTGATTCGGTTAAATCTTTCTTTAAAATAAGCAATATGGCTAAATGTATGTATTTGTTCTGCTCCAATCAGTGTCCACTCGAGGTGCGATTTAAATAATTTTAATAAATGTCTTGTACTTGTAAATGTACAGATGATTTCTGAGGCGATCCCTGTGAACTAGTTCACTCAGTTAAGCGGAGCTCTGCTGTTTCTTCATACATAATGTTTCAGACACTCTGATGAATATATTGAGCATACCCTGCCAATTTGTGGTGGCCTAAGTTACAAAGCTTGCTTCTGCACTCTGCATATTATGTGTTGCTGCTGCTTTGTTCCTTTTCAGGACCTTAACTAACCCCGATACCTCAATTGGGCTCAGAAGTCCTCACTTCACGTCCTGACATGCAGAACACGTGTTTAGGAGGTGGGGAGTGAACTCATCCCTCCGTGACATTTTGATAGTGCATACTAGATACCAAACTTAGACTTATTCTTTATTGGTTAATAAATAAATATTTAAACATCTTTGCATACGTTGTCTGTCTAGTATAAAATAAAACAATGATAGAGAGAGCACTTTCAATTTACCATGATTGTTTAATAAATCCCCTTACCAAGCAGTGTAATGCCCATGTCCTGTTTTACTTTGGCATTTTTGGGGGTGATGGTTAAAGTGATAACAGTAGGTACCAACAGGTAAATGTAATAAAAGTCAATTAAATTGATAAGCAGGAAAGTACCTCTGCATCTTGATTCATCATTCCGCACAATTTAGAACATTTCTGATTAGCAACAATTTCAGTTCTCAAACTTTCTGCTAGCGCAGCAGTAAAAAAAAAAAACTAAGGGGAAAAATTATGTTTAACGATTATATCAGGACATTATGAAGAAACTTGTCAGATTCATTGAGTTTTTTTTTTTCTGTTACAGTTTTCCACAAATGTTTGTATGACTAATTTCTGCTATTCTGGTGAATTCATACAGATGAGGGTTGGTTCATGACTTTTGCCCAGAACTGCATATAATCATTTTTTGTTTGGTAGCTTTGTAATGACATATTTACATTTTATGAAAAACATGAAAACAAGAGCCAAATCTGACAAAATGTTTTTGTTTTTTCCCCGATTACCTTTATTTCCTGTTAAATGCCTTGAAAGCAATGCATCATCGGCAGTAAAATATTTACAAATGAGCTTTTACTGGGGTAATAAAATACCAAAGATTGTGAAATATGTCATTAGGGAATGTTAATGTTAAAAGTATGTAGCAAAACCACAAAGATTTTAGACTTTAAAGGAACTTGTTTTATCCATAAGGCAAAAGGTATTACATAAAGTCTTTAGTGCAATATTTCTTCAGAAAAATTAGAAAATTAGATAAGAGCAGTGCTTTTGTTTTAATTTCATTTATCAGTAGAAATAATAAAGAAAAATAGGAATAAAGATAGATGTGCTGTAGGAGAGGTACATAATTGATTTTGTAGTATTTTTGGGCACATGCTTGTGTTTATGCATACATCATTACACCATGTAATAACTCTGCTAATACACTTTCTGCTTACTTAACTTGCATGATGGTGACTGCCCCACTTTCCTCATTTAACCTTCACTTTGCTTCAGGTCAGGGCTGTTATCTAATCTTGGTGCACACCATGCCCTTTACCCTTTGCGAGAGGACAGTAGGAGGCGCTCTGTAACCGCTTTGTCTCATTTACAGACCATGCTTTTGAGAAGAAACTGGAAACGATCTAGTAAGGTAAACTAAAACAGCATGTAACTCACCAAACCTCCGATTCTGCTGTAACTCCACCACCGACCGCACTGCACCTCGCCTATCCTTCCTCACTGGTGTCCCGGTACATGGATGGAGTCTCCCCGGCCCTATCCCTCCCATCCTCCTTTTCTTCCTTCCACGATGGTTTTAGCATCTGTTTTTTTTTCTCAGTTCCCATTGTCACCAGCTTATTTTCCACAAGCTGCAATATACTACCAGCTATCTGCACTAATAGAGGGCATGCACATTTTATGGTTTTTGGTTGCTTGTGCAACAAAGGCTGCCTTTGCCTTAAAGATTTACTTTAAGGCAAATTAAGTAGGTACACATCAAGGGTGGATGAAAATTATTTAATTTCTTCTTAGCTTTGCTGGCTTCAAAACAGTTTGTTTCTGTAAAGAAAAGGAATGACAAATTGTTGTTGATGTACAGCTTGTCACATCATTTTACTAAAATTGGACATGGACATTTAAAGTCAAAAGAATTACTGAATCAGTAGGACTGGAGTGTTGTCCCATTTTTTTTTTATTAGTCATTGTCGTATTGACCCGTATTAAAAAAAAAGAAGCTATTTGCTCTTTGTGACACTTAAAAGTGTCAGATCATCAAAAATATTTTACTGTCAGACAAAGTGGACCTGAATCATGTTTTTTAAGTGATTTCTTGCTTTTACGGGTCAGTCAGTAATACTGGAGGCAGTTACTTTTTCATGTAGGGCTTGGGATGCTTTTTTTACTTAAACAAAAAATAGCTTTAAAACTTTGTATTGACTATGATTATCTTTGCCTAATATTAAAGTTTATTCATGTTAAATGTGTCAAAAGAGAAAAAAACCCCAGAAGTAACAAGAAAGGAAGCACTTTTTCACTAAAGTGTCCTGAACGCCTCTTTGGGTGTGTATGCTCTTCACCTTTGATGTGTGTAACATATTGCAGACTCTGTGTCAGAAAATAAAGCAGTTTAGGATTTTCCAGGACTCTTGCCCAGCTAAACAGCTGGGAAATGTGACTGATCGTATTGCATTTTTGAACTTTTTTTCCCCATCAGTTGCAATTATAGTTTCGACTTTATTTTCTGTTTCGCATATTGCCGTACTTGGAATAAAGCGCTACATTTTGACTTTGATTTCTTTTGTTGCTTTTGATTGCTGTCAGGTCAAACATGAAGCATGCTGATCGAGACTCTTCCTCTCCTTATTTGCTCGTGCATGAATCTCGTTAACTGTTCCTTTGTCAGCCATTTTTAGCAATAATGTTAAAGACAATTTTGTTCTCAAAATTGGATTCGTTTCATTTGCCCATATTTCAAAATTCTTTTAAGGTGTCATGCGACTAAGAAGAAAAGGTGTTGTACTTTCAGACCTTTCACTACATTTCCTGAAACAGGATTAATGTTTCTATAACTCACAATAAAGACGTCTGCTGTGTATGCCAGGTTGGATTTGAGCACACAAACTTCTGTGAAGTGAACATTTTGAAAGCTCTGACCAGTTCCGATTCTGTGACTAATGAGTTAGCTGATGTTAGTTTTCCTCTGCTGCTTACTGCCTCCTCATCTGTGTGCTGGACTACACAGAGTGTATGGTTGTTTTCAAACAGTCAATTTTCAACTGATTAAGGCATTTTAATTTGAACTTTTAAAATTGACAAAGAAACATTAATGGAGTCATGGTACTAAACAGCCTCTCAGTTTCTCTGTGGGGTTATAGATTCTCAATTAAGAAATATATGTACATATTGTTTGGATTTCTCACACTTGGTCACATTACAACAGCAAGGTCTTTAGGAGTATGTTTCTGCTAGCTTTGTACATCTACACATAGATTATTATTATTATTTTTTGCCGAAATTATGAAGTCTTGCCTCAGATTTGCAATTGGATTTGAGTCTGGACTTTGACTGGACCATTTATAGATATAGTTCCTTTGTTGCATCGCTGTTATGTTTAGATTGTCATCCTGTTCACCTTGTACTCCAATTTGATGCCTCTGTTTATTTATTTTATTTTTTACAGGACTTCTCTGTATTTAACTCCATCCATCTTCCCACTGACTTTGATGAGCTTCCCTCTCCCCAAGGGAGAGGGAACTGAAAATTTTGTTTTTATTTTACTTATAAACTATTAGTTTGTTAAAATTCTGAAAACCATACATAATTTTCCTTCAACTTCCCAGTCTTGCACTTCTTTGTGTTGATCTGTCGCTTAAATTTCCAATAACATACGCCTTAAGTTTATGGCTGCAATGTGACAAAGTGTGGGAAAAGCTGAAGAGGTATGGATACTTTTGCCAGGCTTTGCAGATAGCAATACAAGAATAAATGGGTCATGTTCTGTCAGGACAAAACAGTGACCTCATCATTAGCATACAGCAGCTAGTGAGCAGAATTAATGGGAGATGTGGGAGTTACTGCATGGTAAGATGACTTCATTGCAGGGAGCTATTCGCAACTGTTTAATGTCTGGAGAATGGAAATTAAGAGGCTCTGTCTCCAGATCAAAGGCCTGCACTCACGAGGCAGGGTTTGTTCAGAGTTTAATGAAATTCACCCGCAAAACAAAAGCTATGCTAATAAACGCTGCCTAACGAGGAAGGAGGAGGAGAGAGAGTGAAGTAGAGATGGAAGGGGGATTTGTATTTGCTTGATAAATAAAGCCTAGATTTTGTTTTAGTGAAGGGTACTGACATTATTCAAAGAGAGGTTAAACAGGCTTTTGGGAGCTAAAAAACAGTTGAGGTGGAAAACATACCTGGAAAACATAGAAGAACCAGTCTAGATTTAAGTTTCCACACAGAATAAGAAAGGTAAGCAGTGTCACATAGCTAAACCAGATTTTGAGACAATTCTCTGGAAACTTTTTCAGCCCAATCTATTTTCACAGTAGCTCTACTTTACACACCAAAAACTAGAACAATGCAATCTGATATACGTTAAGGTGCTTTTGTTAAAAAGTTATTTTTTAATTTACAATAACCCCCTGATGGGATGTGAAGAGATTAAAACTTACAAATAATTCTGTTGAATTATTGTTTGGTTCTCACTTGTGATCTTTTGTTTGTTTTGGTTCTGTTTCTGGGCTACATTAATGTACCCGAAGCTGGTTATTGCCCTGAAGTATACCAAAAGCCCCAAACTTGTATTTTGGGGTCAAGTTTTTCTTTTGTTTGCTTTTTGGCGTCTGTTCCACACACGTGCTGATTAGGAATCTCCATTTTGTGAGAAATAATTCTTTATTCGTGTGTTTGTCTGCAGTATCAGAGTATGAGGCTCTCGGATGTGCACAGGAAAGCCCAGCTCTGGCGAGGTATCGTCAGCGTCAGTCTAATCGAAGGTCGCAACCTGCAGCCCATGGACGCCAATGGCTTCAGTGATCCTTATGTCAAGTTCAGGATGGGTCATCAAAAGTACAAGAGCAAGGTAAAGGAATAGCTGCTGAATATGTAAAATAATTAAATGAAATCGCCTTATGTAATAATGCTATGAAAGCTTTAAAGATACTATTTTAAAAAATAGATAGCTTGATTTCCTAAATTTCCTCATGAAGCTTGCCCTGCAGCTATTCAGACTTCTTGTTCAACTATTTTTATTATGTGAAAAAGTATTTTTGCTTATTTGTATGTTACTGGATAGAAAAACAGCTCAAGCATTTCAGAGTAGACATAGAAAATCATGAAATGTAGCAATTGGACAAATTTCCGTTTTCTATTTTTTATCAATCTTCAATTTTTTATCTTTTCATACCACAAGAAAATATAAATCTTTTGTGTCCTGTCTTTTCTTCTTTTTTTTTTACTTATTACCATAATGCTTTTAGATCAAATACACTGCAATACCTTTATGTTAAGTGTATTATATATGACACTTACTCTTAAGCCCCAAATTATTCACAAACCCTGGCAAAGCTTTTAATTTGACCAACATATTTCTTTTGACTGCAAATTATATTAACATTTTGGAGTGACCCGATCTTACCTTAATTCCTATAGAGAATCTGCAGAGGGATTTAAAGATTAGGGTGATGGCAAGGAGGCTTTCAAACCAAAAAGAGGTTGGTTTGAAAGCCTCCATTGGAAACATTCAAAAAAAGCTAGTCAGCTTTAAGCAGGGTTTGATTGTTGTTGTGTCAATAAAGGTTATTCTATTGATTACTGAGAAGACCATAATCATTTTGACATTTTTAGTAAAATCTGAAAAACCAAAGATTTTCAAAAGGGATTTTTTTTTTTTAAATTAATACTGTTTTTCATTGCTTCACTGTTTTTTGAGAGATGTCTGTCTCGTTCTTCAACAGAAAGTAATTTGTTATTTTAATGTAAGCTTAAACCTAAATCCGGCAGGTGTACAAATAATTTTGGGCTCAAGTGTAGGATTTAACAGGTTTGTTGCAATTAAGTGAGCGTGGAGGCAACTGTGTTTTATTCAGACAATTCCCAAAACACTAAACCCGCAATGGAAGAGAGCAGTTTGATTTCCATCTGTATGAAGAGCAGGGAGGCTACGTGGACATCACAGTCTGGGACAAAGATGCTGGCAAGAAGGATGACTTCATGGGCAGGTACAGTAGTCTCCACCAGTCACTTAATTTCCTTCTTTTTTATCAAATGCAGCTCTGTAAAATCAGAGATGAATTAGATTTTTGGAGCTTACTTGTGTAATATTAGTCTTAGACAAAAAAGATGTCTCACACAAGAAGAGCTATTTATCATCCTAATCTAAAGTGGTTATGTTTTCTCTTCTTACTGAACTGTTCATTTTTTAACCCCTGTTCAAGTTGAATTATTGCAGTGCATAGCGTAACTATGCAAATTTAAACCCACTTTAGCAAACCTTTGCTTTGAAGGGCATGCCAGAAACCAAGTCATGTCATTTTTATTGGGCTGCCATTTTAACACCAGATGCATTAAGGCCATGCCAGAAGAAATCAATTCAGTTGAGAGGATGCTTTTAAGTGCCTACTAAAAGGTATAAAATATGTCAGCTTTGCTTAAGTTGTCTTCTGTTGCTTACCTTTTGCCACACTATGAATTTTTTTTTCTGTTTTTAGGCTCTTATCACTGCTCCCCCAAAAGCAAGGAGAACGATATTGTTCTTATTGAAATCATCAAACACAGCCAAGCACAGTTGGTGCAGTAGGTTCAACTTTGTATTTCTTGCTTTATTTTAGGTGTACTATCGACCTGTCACTTCTCAGTAAAGAACAAACTCACAAGCTGGACTTGCCGCTGGAGGAAGGAGAAGGGTGTTCTGGTGTTGCTGGTCACACTCACTGCATCGGCCGCGGTTTCAATCTCAGATCTGTCCGTCAACATGTTGGATGATCCACATGAAAGGCGCCAGATTATGCAAAGATATGTGAGTTTGGACAATATGGATATGTGTGTGGAGAATGGTTTAAGACTTTGAATTGAATTGTTTTCAGAAGGAAAGTCAAAAAATGCTGAATTAATGGGGGGAAAAAAATCAAAGATTGACGTAGCAGAATATGTTTTTCTTTTATAAGAAAAAATTATCAAAGTTCATGCAAGTGATAGTTTTTTCTCAAAGGCAATATGGCTTTTTGCCCAGGGTGGTAAATTACAAGAGGGGCATTGTTAGATATTAGAGGGCTATTTCTGTTTTTAACATAACAGGCCAAAACAAATCAGACCTTGTCAGAATTGATATGTGCCAAATATCTAAAATTCTATCTTCAGTTTTCCTGTATAACCTTTAAATAGCAATAATAATAACACATTTTTTATTGTCATAATTTGAGTAACACAAAACACTTGTTTCTAATAACACATTTTTTGAACATTAGTTTGCAAACTTCTTCTAATAAAGTTATTTAAACTTGTGGGACATATAAGTAGTATGGATTTCATTGGCTGTAAGGTTGATATTTACAGGCATGGTTACAGACAAAACAGAACACAGACAACACAGATAAAAAATTTGGAATCAAAAGGACCACAAGAAATTGTGCAGACTTCTATTGCTGATTTGGTAAATGCAGCTTGTGCATTAGTGGCATAGGTTAAGCTGTTAGAATATAACTTGCCTTATACTTTTGTCGTTAAGCTTACTTTGTTAGACATGAATAGAATTGTAGAAAGAGTAGAGGATCCATCTGCTCTAACACAATGGCTTTAAGTCTTTGTCTTAGTCTCATTCACCCATCACTCCTCGTCACTCTTTGCTACAAAGACCCCCAGATTGCTCTCATCAAGAGGTCTGACTCCCTGACAGCTCTCATCTCTGCACAACAACCTCCATGAAAACTGCTAAAACATGTGATGCTGTGCGACTGGGTGTGTTCACATCCGTGTTTGACATATTACAGGACATGATGGATTCAGTGACCGATACCCACCCTGCTGGTGTGTATTTACACCTTCCAACGTGTGGCCAAACATCAGTGCATTGACCTACATACATTGCCGTGGTGGTGCCTTGTTGGCTAGCCACAGGAGGTCGTCCGTTTTGCTCGCCGCTGCAGCGACCACCTGAAATCAAAAGGTGGAGCTCTAGGACCGAAACAAAACCACGCTGAGTCCCTCCTGAAAGCCACAAAACGACGGCAGAGGGAATAAGCGCAGCAGTGTGTGTGTTTCCAAGAATGTGTGTAATGGGGGCGAGAGGTAAAGGGTTAGGGTTGCACCGGGAAGGGAAGGGAAGGCGTGTAAAATGAAAAGAAAAAGCTATTTCACCTCTCTCACAACTCGCACAGACCCCGTTTTTTGCTCGACCAAAGGCGGCACATTTTACTTCCCTCACTACCTTTTTTGCCTGCCGCCTCCTCTCTCCTGCCCCCATTTCTGTCCCACTCTCAGAGCAACCTCAGCTCTTTGTCTGCCTCTGCCGTGGCCTTCCTTTGAGATGAAGGGATGGAAGATAGAGGGAAGGGGGGGCTTTCCAAGGAAAAAAACGGCACTTCCGGTTCCGAGGGGGCGGGGCTTAGATGACGTCATATTGTGATGACGTAGGATGGACGGGCAAGCCTCCAGGAT
>NW_022587656.1:10784-21630 GCF_003331165.1 Xiphophorus hellerii | reverse complement strand
CACTCAGGCCAAGTTTGATGCAGCTCGGTCAAAATATGTGGAATGTAGAGGCAAACGTATACGAACGGCGTTGCCGCCATTGAAAACTCTTGGCACTTTAAAGCAAGCGAGACCAACTTCCTATCTGTCATCCAACACAGAATCACCTTGATTAGGTCAAGAGAGCCATAGATGAAAGTTTCCAAGGAAAAAATAGCACTTCCTGTTCTGAGGGGGCGGGGCTTTGATGACGTCATAATCTGATGACATAGAATTTTCAGGTATCACACCAGCATCACTCAAGCCAAGTTTGGTGCAGCTCGGTCGAAACATGTGGAATCTAGAAGCAAACGTATGGCATCGGCGTTACAGGTCACTTCGCCACGCCGCCACGCCCAGCTGCTATCTCAAAGCCGGTCAGGGTTGGAATCCTCAACACACCAACATGTCTTCTGTGTCTGGACACAGTTTCATGTTGATTAGGTCAAAGGGCTAAGAGAGCGACCGCTCACAGTAAAACATGACACTTCCTGTTCTCAGGGGGCGTGGCTTAAGTGATGTCATCATTTCACCACAGGGTATTTTAGGACATCCGATGCCGATCAATCACTGAAGTTTGGTCCCTCTAGGTGTTTTTTTATAGGAAATATAAGAGTTTCGTGTTTCATGGCGAGTAGGTGAACTTTGACCCCTGCTAACCCCCCTTCAACATACTCCAAAACTCACCAATTTGATAACTTTAAATCAAACATGCCTTATGATCAGACTGACCGAGTTTGAAGTCGATCAATCGAAATCCCTAGGAGGAGTTCGATCAAATACGAACGCTGTAAACGTCAAAATCGAGGAAAAAAATGGACGTTCAATACAAAATGGCCGACTTCCTGTGATAGTTGGCTTATAACATTAAATGTAAGTTCTGAGTCTTTTGGTGAGCTCTACAGTGTACCAAATTTCATGTCTCTACGATGAAGTAACGTTCATACCATTGTGTCAACAGAAAATTGCTAGTTGCCGCCGTTCAGCAATTTTTTTTGCGATTTTTGCGACAACCTTAAAATTCAAAATTTTTAAATTTTCTAGTCGCCCACCGCCAAAGTTTGGTTGAGTTTTTGAATATGATAAAGCCCCCCAAAAAGGCGCCTCTTTGGGGGGGCAGAATCGTATAATAATTAAAGCTGCAAGCAGCCTCGGGCGGGCCCTCGCAGCAAGCGCCGCTCCGGCCTATTGGCCACCGCGGGGGTTCCAGCCACCGCAGAAGCTCTCGCACGATTTCCAGAGCCGCAGCCAACTCCCCCACCGCAGAAGCTCTGCCGCAGTTTCCAGCACCGCCGCCCGCCAGCCGCCGCAGAAGCTGTCGCGCATTTTCCACGCCCCTCCACCGGGCGACACGCGTGAATGCGTTCGGCGGTGCTCCCCGACGACTGTCAAAAAAATCTGGTGCAGATCGGTCGATGCGTCGAGGAGATACAGCCGTGTATTAACTTAGGGGGCGCAGTGGAGCCAAATTACATCTCAATCCGTTGGGCTCTTTAGAGGTGAACAAAGGTCATACATATCCAGTTTGGAGCCAATCGGATGATCCATGCTTGAATTAGAGCCAAACGTATGAATATGGCGAGGGACTGATATTCGCCATTTGGCCACGCCCACACGGTTCAGCCAGCAGCGAGCAATGACAGAGCTCATCATCCGAATCATCTTGATTAGGTCAAGAGAGCCATAAACGGAGCTTTCCAAGGAAAAAAACGGCACTTCCGGTTCCGAGGGGGGCGGGGCTTAGATGACGTCATAATGTGATGACGTAGGATCGACGGGCAAGCCTCCAGGATCACTCAGGGCCAAGTTTGATGCAGCTCGGGTCAAAATATGTGGAATGTAGAAGCAAACGTATACGAACGGCGTTGCCGCCATTGAAACTCTTGGCACTTTAAAGCAAGCGAGACCAACTTCCTATCTGTCATCCAACACAGAATCACCTTGATTAGTTTCAAGAGAGCCATAAACAGAGCTTTCCAAGGAAAAAAAAACGGCACTTTCCGGTTCCGAGGGGCGGGGCTTAGATGACGTCATAAGGTGATGATGTAGGATTGACGGGCAAGCCTCCAGGATCACTCAGGCCAAGTTTGATGCAGCTCGGTCAAAATATGTGGAATGTAGAGGCAACGTATACGAACGGCGTTGCCGCCATTGAAAACTCTTGGCACTTTAAAGCAAGCGAGAACCAACTTCCTATCTGTCATCCAACACAGAATCACCTTGATTAGGTCAGAGAGCCATAGATGAAAGTTTCCAAGGAAAAAAATAGCACTTCCTGTTCTGAGGGGCGGGGCTTAGATGACGTCATAATCTGATGACATAGAATTTTCAGGTATCACACCAGCATCACTCAGCCAAGTTTGGTGCAGCTCGGTCGAAACATGTGGAATCTAGAAGCAAACGTATGGCATCGGCGTTACAGGTCACTTCGCCATGCCGCCGCACCCAGCTGCTTCATCGCAGCCGGTCAGGGCTTGAATCCACAACACACCAACATGTCTTCTGTCTCTGGACACAGTTTCATGTTGATGAGGTCAAAGGGCTAAGATAGCGACCGTTCACAGTAAAACATGACATTTCCTGTTCTCAGGGGGCGTGGCCTAAGTGATGTCATCATTTCACCACAGGGTATTTTAGGACAACCTATTGATGATCAATAACTGAAAGTTTGGTGTCTCTGTGAGTTTCTGTGCAGGATATATAAGAGTTTCGTTTTCATGGTGAGTAGGTGAACTTTGACCCCTGGTAACCCCCCTTCAGCAATCTCAGACAGTCACCAATTTGATAACTTTAAATCAAACATGCCTTATGATCAGACTGACCGAGTTTGAAGCCGATCAATCGAAATCCCTAGGAGGAGTTCGATCAAATGCAAAGGCTGTAAACATCAAAGTCGAGGTCCAAAATGGACCTTCAATACAAAATGGCCGACTTCCTGTTGGGTTTCGACCATGGCTCTAAGAGACTTTTTTGTACGTCCTGACAAGATACACATGTGTACCAAGTTTCGTAATTCTAGGTTAAAGCATGGCTTAGGGCTGTTCATTAAAATACTCTAGGGGTCGCTATAGAGAAATTAGGCCACGCCCACCAAATTTTGTTATGATTCCTGTCGGTGGGTGGATAAGGATCCATCCTAGTGAGTTTGGAGCAGCTGGGCCCGAAATTGTGGAATTCAGAGCCAAACGTATGGCAACGGCGTTACAGGTCACTTCGCCACGCCGCCACGCCCACCTGCTATGTCAAAGCCGGTCGGGGTTGGAATCCACAACACACCAACATGTCTTCTGTCTCTGGACACAGTTTCATGTTGATTAGGTCAAAGGGCTAAGATAGCGACCGTTCACAGTAAAACATGACACTTCCTGTTCTCAGGGGGCGTGGCCTACTTAAAAAAATAATTTCACCACAGGGTATTTTAGGACACCCGATGACGATCAATCAATGAAAGTTTGGTCCCTCTATGTGTTTTTATATAGGAAATATAAGAGTTTCGTGTTTCATGGCGAGTAGGTGAACTTTGACCCCTGCTAACCCCCCTTCAACATACTCCAAAACTCACCAATTTGATAACTTTAAATCAAACATGCCTTATGATCAGACTGACCAAGTTTGAAGTCGATCAATCGAAATCCCTAGGAGGAGTTCGATCAAATACGAAGGCTGTAAACGTCAAAATCGAGGTAAAAAATGGACGTTCAAGACAAAATGGCCGACTTCCTGTGATAGTTGGCTAATAACATTAAATGTAAGTTCTGAGTCTTTTGGGGAGCTCTACAAGCGTACCAAATTTCATGTCTCTACGATGAAATACGTTCATACCATTGTGTCAACAGAAAATTGCTAGTTGCCGCCGTTCAGCAATTTTTTTTGCGATTTTTGCGACAACCTTAAAATTCAAAATTTTTAAATTTTCTAGTTGCGACCGCCAAGTTTGGTGAGTTTTTGAATATGATAAAGCCCCCAAAAAGGCACACGAAGAGGTGGGAAGAATCGTAATAATAATAAACAGTACAGATACAATAGGCCTTCGCAGCGCTTTGCTGCTCGGGCCTAATAATAAGAAACAGTACAGAAACAATAGGCCTTCGCAGCGCTTTGCTGCTCGGGCCTAATTAAAGCTGCGAGCAGCCTCGGGCGGCCCTCGCAGCAAGCGCCGCTCCGGCCTATTGGCCACCGCGGGGGTTCCAGCCACCGCAGAAGCTCTCGCACGATTTCCAGAGCCGCAGCCAACTCCCCACCGCAGAAGCTCCGCCGCAGTTTCCAGCACCGCCGCCCGCTAGCCACCGCAGAGGCTGTCGCGCATTTTCCACGCCCGTCCACCAGGCGACACGCGTGAATGCGTTCGGCAGCGCTCCCCGACCACTGTCAAAAATCTGGTGCAGATCGGTCGATGTGTCGAGGAGATACAGCCGATGTATTAACTTAGGGGGCGCAGTGGAGTCAAATTACATCTCAAACCCGTTGGGCTCTTTAGAGCAGAACAAAGGTCATACATATCCAGTTTGGCGCCAATCGGATGATCCATGTGTGAATTAGAGCCAAACGTATGCATATGGCGAGGGACTGATATTCGCCATTTGGCCACGCCCACACGGTTCAGCCAGCAGCGAGCATTGACAGAGCTTATCATCCGAATCATCTTGATTAGGTCAAGAGAGCCATAAACAGAGCTTTCCAAGGAAAAAAACGGCACTTCCGGTTCCGAGGGGGCGGGGCTTAGATGACGTCATAATGTGATGACGTAGGATCGACGGGCAAGCCTCCAGGATCACTCAGGCCAAGTTTGATGCAGCTCGGTCAAAATATGTGGAATGTAGAGGCAAACGTATACGAACGGCGTTGCCGCCATTGAAAACTCTTGGCACTTTTAAAGCAAGCGAGACCAACTTCCTATCTGTCATCCAACACAGAATCACCTTGATTAGGTCAAGAGAGCCATAGATGAAAGTTTCCAAGGAAAAAAATAGCACTTCCTGTTCTGAGGGGGCGGGGCTTAGATGACGTCATAATCTGATGACGTAGGATCGACGGGCAAGCCTCCAGGATCACTCAGGCCAAGTTTGATGCAGCTCGCGTCAAAATATGTGGAATGTAGAGGCAAACGTATACGAACGGCGTTGCCGCCGTTGAAAACTCTTGGCACTTTAAAGCAAGCGAGACCAACTTCCTATCTGTCATCCAACACAGAATCACCTTGATTAGGTCAAGAGAGCCATAGATGAAAGTTTCCAAGGAAAAAAATAGCACTTCCTGTTCTGAGGGGGCGGGGCTTAGATGACGTCATAATCTGATGACATAGAATTTTCAGGTATCACACCAGCAGCACTCAAGCCAAGTTTGGTGCAGCTCGATCGAAACATGTGGAATCTAGAAGCAAACGTATGGCATCGGCGTTACAGGTCACTTCGCCACGCCGCCGCACCCAGCTGCTTCATCGCAGCCGGTCAGGGCTTGAATCCACAACACACCAACATGTCTTCTGTCTCTGGACACAGTTTCATGTTGATGAGGTCAAAGGGCTAAGATAGCGACCGTTCACAGTAAAACATGACATTTCCTGTTCTCAGGGGGCGTGGCCTAAGTGATGTCATCATTTACACCACATGGTATTTTAGGACACCTATTGATGATCAATAACTGAAAGTTTGGTGTCTCTGGGAGTTTCTGTGCAGGATATATAAGAGTTTCGTGTTTCATGGCGAGTAGGTGAAACTTTGACCCCTGGTAACCCCCTTCAGCAATCTCAGAACAGTCACCAATTTGATAACTTTAAATCAGACATGCCTTATGATCAGACTGACCGAGTTTTGAAGCCGATCAATCGAAATCCCTAGGAGGAGTTCGATCAAATGCAAAGGCTGTAAACGTCAAAGTCGAGGTCCAAAATGGACCTTCAATACAAAATGGCCGACTTCCTGTTGGGTTTTCGACCATGGCTCTAAGAGACTTTTTGTACGTCCTGACAAGATACACATGTGTACCAAGGTTTCGTAATTCTAGGTTAAAGCATGGCTTGGGGCTGTTCATTTAAAATACTCTAGGAGGTCGCTATAGAGAAATTAGGCCACGCCCACCAAATTTTGTTATGAATTCCTGTCGGTGGGTGGATAAGGATCCATCCTAGTGAGTTTGGAGCAGCTGGGCCCGAAATTGTGGAATTCAGAGCCAAACGTATGGCAACGGCGTTACAGGTCACTTCGCACGCCGCCACGCCCACCTGCTATGTCAAAGCCGGTCAGGGTTGGAATGCTCAACACACCAACATGTCTTCTGTCTCTGGACACAGTTTCATGTTGATTAGGTCAAAGGGCTAAGATAGCGACCGTTCACAGTAAAACATGACACTTCCTGTTCTCAGGGGGCGTGGCCTAAGTGATGTCATCATTTCACCATAGGGTATTGTAGGGCACCCGATGCCGATCAATCAATGAAAGTTTGGTCCCTCTATGTGTTTTTTATATAGGAAATATAAGAGTTTCGTGTTTCATGGCGAGTAGGTGAACTTTGACCCCTGCTACCCCCCTTCAACATGCTCCAAAACTCACCAATTTGATAACTTTAAATCAAACATGCCTTATGATCAGACTGACCGAGTTTGAAGTCGATCAATCGAAATCCCTAGGAGGAGTTCGATCAAATACGAAGGCTGGTAAACGTCAAAATCGAGGTAAAAAATGGACGTTCAATACACAATGGCCGACTTTCTGTGATAGTTGGCTTATAACATTTAAATGTAAGTTCTGAGTCTTTTGGGGAGCTCTACAAGTGTACCAAATTTCATGTCTCTACGATGAAGTACGTTCATACCATTGTGTCAACAGAAAATTGCTAGTTGCTGCCGTTCAGCAATTTTTTTTGCGATTTTTGCGACAACCTTAAAATTCAAAATTTTTAAATTTTCTAGTTGCGACCGCCAAGTTTGGTGAGTTTTTGAATATGATAAAGCCCCCAAAAAGGCACACGAAGAGGTGGGAAGAATCGTAATAATAATAATAATAAAACAGTACAGATACAATAGGCCTTCGCAGCGCTTTGCTGCTCGGGCCTAATAATAATAAGAAACAGTACAGATACAATAGGCCTTCGCAGCGCTTTGCTGCTCGGGCCTAATAATAATAAACAGTACAGATACAATAGGCCTTCGCAGCGCTTTGCTGCTCGGGCCCTAATAATTAAAGCTGCAAGCAGCCTCGGGCGGCCCTCGCAGCAAGCGCCGCTCCGGCCTATTGGCCACCGCGGGGGTTCCGGCCACCGCAGAAGCTCTCGCACGATTTCCAGAGCCGCAGCCAACTCCCCACCGCAGAAGCACCGCCGCAGTTTCCAGCACCGCCGCCCGCCAGCCGCCGCAGAAGCTGTCGCGCATTTTCCCCGCCCGTCCACCGGGCGACACGTGTGAATGCGTTCGGCGGCGCTCCCCGACGACTGTCGAAAAATCTGGTGCAGATCGGTCGATGCGTCGAGGAGATACGGCCGATGTATCAACTTAGGGGGCGCAGTGGAGTCAAATTACATCTCAAACCCGTCGGGCTCTTTAGAGTGAACAAAGGTCATACATATCCAGTTTGGCGCCAATCGGATGATCCATGTGTGAATTAGAGCCAAACGTATGCATATGGCGAGGGACTGATATTCGCCATTTGGCCACGCCCACACGGTTCAGCCAGCAGCGAGCATTGACAGAGCTTATCATCCGAATCATCTTGATTAGGTCAAGAGAGCCATAAACAGAGCTTTCCAAGGAAAAAAACGGCACTTCCGGTTCCGAGGGGGCGGGGCTTAGATGACGTCATAATGTGATGACGTAGGATTGACGGGCAAGCCTCCAGGATCACTCAGGCCAAGTTTGATGCAGCTCGGTCAAAATATGTGGAATGTAGAGGCAAACGTATACGAACGGCGTTGCCGCCATTGAAAACTCTTGGCACTTTAAAGCAAGCGAGACCAACTTCCTATCTGTCATCCAACACAGAATCACCTTGATTAGGTCAAGAGAGCCATAGATGAAAGTTTCCAAGGAAAAAAATAGCACTTCCTGTTCTGAGGGGGCGGGGCTTAGATGACGTCATAATCTGATGACATAGAATTTTCAGGTATCACACCAGCAGCACTCAAGCCAAGTTTGGTGCAGCTCGATCGAAACATGTGGAATCTAGAAGCAAACGTATGGCATCGGCGTTACAGGTCACTTCGCCACGCCGCCACACCCAGCTGCTTCATCGCAGCCGGTCAGGGCTTGAATCCACAACACACCAACATGTCTTCTGTCTCTGGACACAGTTTCATGTTGATTAGGTCAAAGGGCTAAGATAGCGACCGTTCACAGTAAAACATGACACTTCCTGTTCTCAGGGGGCGTGGCCTACTTAAAAAAATAATTTCACCACAGGGTATTTTAGGACACCCGATGACGATCAATCAATGAAAGTTTGGTCCCTCTATGTGTTTTTATATAGGAAATATAAGAGTTTCGTGTTTCATGGCGAGTAGGTGAACTTTGACCCCTGCTAACCCCCCTTCAACATACTCCAAAACTCACCAATTTGATAACTTTAAATCAAACATGCCTTATGATCAGACTGACCAAGTTTGAAGTCGATCAATCGAAATCCCTAGGAGGAGTTCGATCAAATACGAAGGCTGTAAACGTCAAAATCGAGGTAAAAAATGGACGTTCAAGACAAAATGGCCGACTTCCTGTGATAGTTGGCTAATAACATTAAATGTAAGTTCTGAGTCTTTTGGTGAGCTCTACAAGTGTACCAAATTTCATGTCTCTACGATGAAATACGTTCATACCATTGTGTCAACAGAAAATTGCTAGTTGCCGCCGTTCAGCAATTTTTTTTGCGATTTTTGCGACAACCTTAAAATTCAAAATTTTTAAATTTTCTAGTCGCGACCGCCAAGTTTGGTGAGTTTTTGAATATGATAAAGCCCCCAAAAAGGCGCCTCTTTGGGGGGGCAGAATCGTAATAATAATTAAAGCTGCAAGCAGCCTCGGGCGGCCCTCGCAGCAAGCGCCGCTCCGGCCTATTGGCCACCGCGGGGGTTCCGGCCACCGCAGAAGCTCTCGCACGTTTCCAGAGCCGCAGCCCGCTCCCCACCGCGAAGCTCTGCCGCAGTTTCCACCGCCGCCCGCCCGCCAGCCGCCGCAGAAGCTGTCGCGCATTTTCCCCGCCCGTCCACCGGGCGACAGGTGAATGCGTTCGGCGGCGCTCCCCGACGACTGTCAAAAAATCTGGTGCAGATCGGTCGATGCGTCGAGGAGATACAGCCGATGTATTAACTTAGGGGGCGCAGTGGAGCCAAATTACACTCAATCCCGTTGGGCTCTTTAGAGGTGAACAAAGGTCATACATATCCAGTTTGGAGCCAATCGGATGATCCATGCTTGAATTAGAGCCAAACGTATGAATATGGCGAGGGACTGATATTCGCCATTTGGCCACGCCCACACGGTTCAGCCAGCAGCGAGCAATGACAGAGCTCATCATCCGAATCATCTTGATTAGGTCAAGAGAGCCATAAACGAGCTTTCCAAGGAAAAAAACGGCACTTCCGGTTCCGAGGGGGCGGGGCTTAGATGACGTCATAATGTGATGACGTAGGATTGACGGGCAAGCCTCCAGGATCACTCAGGCCAAGTTTGATGCAGCTCGGTCAAAATATGTGGAATGTAGAGGCAAACGTATACGAACGGCGTTGCCGCCATTGAAAACTCTTGGCACTTTAAAGCAAGCGAGACCAACTTCCTATCTGTCATCCAACACAGAATCACCTTGATTAGGTCAAGAGAGCCATAAACAGAGCTTCCAAGGAAAAAAAACGGCACTTCCTGTTCCGAGGGGGCGGGGCTTAGATGACGTCATAATCTGATGACATAGAATTTTCAGACATCACACCAGCATCACTCAAGCCAAGTTTGGTGCAGCTCGGTCGAAACATGTGGAATCTAGAAGCAAAAGTATGGCATCGGCGTTACAGGTCACTTCGCCACGCCGCCACGCCCAGCTGCTATCTCAAAGCCGGTCAGGGTTGGAAACCTCAACACACCAACATGTCTTCTGTCTCTGGAACAGGTTCATGTTGATTAGGTCAAAGGGCTAAGAGAGCGACCGTTCACAGTAAAACATGACACTTCCTGTTCTCAGGGGGCGTGGCCTACGTGATGTCATCATTTGACCATATGGTATTGTAGGCCACCTGATGACGATCAATCACTGAAAGTTTGGAGTCTCTGTGACTTTTTGTGTTAGAAATACCAATTTTTCATTTTTTCCGTGTATTACAAAATCGAAGAATTTCATCTGCAGGGCAATGCTGCCCTCTGGTGTCGAATTACTGAAATAATGAAACTATTTCAGTGGCCAGCAGAGGGCAGCATTGCCCTACAAACGACGAACATGTACTGTTTATTATGTAATTACACAGAAGATCTCTCTAATTCATTCTGAGGGGGCGGGGCTTAGATGACGTCATAATATGATGACATAGCATTGTCAGGTATCACACCAGGATGAGTCAGGCCAAGTTTGGTGCAGCTCGGTCGAAACATGTGGAATCTAGAAGCAAACGTATGGCATCGGCGTTACAGGTCACTTCGCCACGCCGCCACACCCAGCTGCTTCATCGCAGCCGGTCAGGGCTTGAATCCACAACACACCAACATGTCTTCTGTCTCTGGACACAGTTTCATGTTGATTAGGTCAAAGGGCTAAGATAGCGACCGTTCACAGTAAAACATGACACTTCCTGTTCTCAGGGGGCGTGGCCTAAGCGATGTCATAATTTCACCACAGGGTATTTTAGGACACTATTGTTGATC
>NW_022587656.1:0-10684 GCF_003331165.1 Xiphophorus hellerii | reverse complement strand
CGAAAATCTGGCGCAGATCGGTCGATGCGTCGAGGAGATACGGCCCATGTATTAACTTAGGGGGCGCAGTGGAGCCAAATTACATTTCAAACCCGTTGGGCTCTTTAGAGGTGAACAAAGGTCATACATATCCAGTTTGGCGCCAATCGGATGATCCATGCCTGAATAAGAGCCAAACGTATGCATATGGCGAGGGACTGATATTCGCCATTTGGCCACGCCCACACGGTTCAGCCAGCAGCGAGCATTGACAGAGTTTATCATCCGAATCATCTTGATTAGGTCAAGAGAGCCATAAACGGAGCTTTCCAAGTAAAAAAACGGCACTTCCTGTTCTGAGGGGGCGGGGCTTAGATGACGTCATAATATGATGACATAGGGTCGTCAAGGATCCCACCAGGGTCACTCGTGCAAAGTTTGGTGCAGAAGCTATCGACCGTTCACAGTAAAATACAAGACTTCCTGTTGTCAGAGGGCGTGGCCTACGTGATGTCATCATTTGACCATTGGATATTATTCTACACCCGAGGATGATCAATAACTCAAACTTTGGTGTCTCTGTCAGTTTTTGTGTTAGAATTACAAATTATTTAATTTTTTCCTCTATAATTCAACATTGAACTGTCATTCCGTAGGGCAATGCTGCCCTCTGGTGTCGAATTACTGAAATTACTGAAATAGTTTCATTATTTCAGTAATTCGACACCAGAGGGCAGCATTGCCCTACACATGACAAGCCCTTTGTATTACACAGTCGATCAAAATTGAACTCTGTCATTCCGTAGGGCAATGCTGCCCTCTGGTGTCGAATTACTGAAATTACTGAAATAGTTTCATTATTTCAGTAATTCGACACCAGAGGGCAGCATTGCCCTACACATGACAAAGCCCTTTGTATTACACAGTCGATCACAGGGGAACTTTGAGCCTTGCTAACCCCCCTTCAACATGCTCCAAAACTCACCAATTTGATAACTTTAAATCAGACATGCCTTATGATCAGACTGACCAAGTTTGAAGTCCATCAATCGAAATCCCTAGGAGGAGTTTATCAAATACGAAGGCTGTAAACGTCAAAATCGAGGTCAAATGAACTTCAATCTAAAATGGCCGACTTCCTGTTGGTTTAGAGCATGGCTCCAAGAGACTTTTTTGTACGTCCTGACAAGATACACATGTGTACCAAGTTTCGTAATTCTAAGCTAAAGCATGGCTTGGGGCTGATTTTTTGAAATATTCTAGGGGGCGATATAGAGAAATTAGGCCACGCCCACCAAATTTTGTTATGAATTCCTGTTGGCGGGTCAATAAGGATCCATCCTAGTGAGTTTGGAGCAGCTCACCCCGAAACTGTGGAATTCAGAGGCCAAAACGAAATTTGACGGCGTTCGCAACGCCGCCACGCCCACCTGCTTCATCGCAGCCGGTCGGGGTTGGAATCCACAACACACCAACATGTCTTCTGTCTCTGGACACAGTTTCATGTTGATTAGGTCAAAGGGCTAAGATAGCGACCGTTCACAGTAAAACATGACACTTCCTGTTCTCAGGGGGCGTGGCCTACGTAAAAAATAATTTCACCACAGGGTATTTTAGGACACCCGATGACGATCAATCCCAAAAAGTTTGGTCCCTCTATGTGTTTTTGTATAGGAAATATAAGAGTTTCGTGTTTCATGGCGAGTAGGTGAACTTTGACCCCTGGTAACCCCCCTTCAGCAAGCTCATACAGTCACCAATTTGATAACTTTAAATCAGACATGCCTTATGATCAGACTGACCAAGTTTGAAGCCGATCAATCGAAATCCCTAGGAGGGAGTTCGATCAAATGCAAAGGCTGTAAACGTCAAACTCGAGGTCCAAAATGGACCTTCAATACAAAATGGCCCGACTTCCTGTTGGGTTTAGAGCATGGCTCCAAGAGACTTTTTTGTACGTCCTGACAAGATACACATGTGTACCAAGTTTCGTAATTCTAGGATAAAGCATGGCATGGGGCTGTTCATTTAAAATACTCTAGGGGTCGCTATAGAGAAATTAGGCCACGCCCACCAAATTTTGTTATGAATTCCTGTCGGTGGGTGGATAAGGATCCATCCTAGTGAGTTTGGAGCAGCTGGGCCCGAAATTGTGGAATTCAGAGCCAAACGAAATTCGACGGCGTTCGCAACGCCGCCACGCCCACCTGCTTCATCGCAGCCGGTCGGGGTTGGATTACTCAACACACCAACATGTCTTCTGTCTCTGGACACAGTTTCATGTTGATTAGGTCAAAGGGCTAAGATAGCGACCGTTCACAGTAAAACATGACACTTCCTGTTCTCAGGGGGCGTGGCCTAAGCGATGTCATAATTTCACCACAGGGTATTTTAGGACACCCGATGACGATCAATCAATGAAAGTTTGGTCCCTCTCTGTGTTTTTGTATAGGAAATATAAGAGTTTCGTGTTTCATGGCGAGTAGGTGAACTTTGACCCCTGCTAACCCCCCTTCAACATGCTCCAAAACTCACCAATTTGATAACTTTAAATCAAACATGCCTTATGATCAGACTGACCGAGTTTGAAGCCGATCAATCGAAATCCCTAGGAGGAGTTCGATCAAATACGAAGGCTGTAAACGTCAAAATCGAGGAAAAAAATGGACGTTCAATACAAAATGGCCGACTTCCTGTGATAGTTGGCTTATAACATTAAATGTAAGTTCTGAGTCTTTTGGTGAGCTCTACAAGTGTACCAAATTTCATGTCTCTACGATGAAGTACGTTCATACCATTGTGTCAACAGAAAATTGCTAGTTGCCGCCGTTGAGCAATTTTTTGTGCGATTTTTGTGACAACCTTAAAATTCAAAATTTTGAATTTTTCTAGTCGCGACCGCCAAGTTTGGTGAGTTTTTGAATATGATAAAGCCCCCAAAAAGGCAATTCATTTGGGTGGAAGAATAATAAGAATAATAATAATAATAATTAAAGCTGCGAGCAGCCTCGGGCGGCCCTCGCAGCAAGCGCCGCTCCGGCCTATTGGCCACCGCGGGGGTTCCGGCCACCGCAGAAGCTCTCGCGCGTGTTTCCAGAGCCGCAGCCCGCTCCCCACCGCAGAAGCTCTGCCGCAGTTTCCAGCACCGCCGCCCGCTAGCCACCGCAGAGGCTGTCGCGCATTTTCCACGCCCGTCCACCAGGCGACATGCGTGAATGCGTTCGGCAGCGCTCCCCCGACCACTGTCAAAAAATCTGGCGCAGATCGGTCGATGCCTCGAGGAGACACAGCCGATGTATTAACTTAGGGGGCGCAGTGGAGCCAAATTACATCTCAAACTCGTTGGGCTCTTTAGAGGTGAACAAAGATCATACATATCCAGTTTGGCGCCAATCGGATGATCCGTGTGTGATTTAGAGCCAAACGTATGCATATGGCGAGGGACTGATGTTCGCCATTTGGCACGCCCACACGGTTCAGCCAGCAGCGAGCATTGACAGAGTTTATCATCCGAATCATCTTGATTAGGTCAAGAGAGCCATAAACAGAGCTTTCCAAGGAAAAAAATGGCACTTCCTGTTCGGAGGGGGCGGGGATTAGATGACGTCATAATGTGATGACGTAGGATTGACGGGCAAGCCTCCAGGATCACTCAGGCCAAGTTTGATGCAGCTCGGTCAAAATATGTGGAATGTAGAGGCAAACGTATACGAATGGCGTTGCCGCCATTGAAAACTCTTGGCACTTTAAAGCAAGCGAGAATCAACTTCCTATCTGTCATCCAACACAGAATCACCTTGATTAGGTCAAGAGAGCCATAGATGAAAGTTTCCAAGGAAAAAAATAGCACTTCCTGTTCTGAGGGGGCGGGGCTTAGATGACGTCATAATCTGATGACATAGAATTTTCAGACATCACACCAGCATCACTCAAGCCAAGTTTGGTGCAGCTCGGTCGAAACATGTGGAATCTAGAAGCAAAAGTATGGCATCGGCGTTACAGGTCACTTCGCCACGCCGCCACGCCCAGCTGCTATCTCAAAGCCGGTCAGGGTTGGAAACCTCAACACACCAACATGTCTTCTGTCTCTGGACACAGTTTCATGTTGATTAGGTCAAAGGGCTAAGATAGCGACCGTTCACAGTAAAACATGACACTTCCTGTTCTCAGGGGGCGTGGCCTAAGCGATGTCATCATTTGACCATATGGTATTGTAGGACACCTGATGACGATCAATCACTGAAAGTTTGGAGTCTCTGTGAGTTTTTGTGTTAGAAATACCAATTTTTCATTTTTTCCTGTGTATTACAAAATCGAAGAATTTCATCTGCAGGGCAATGCTGCCCTCTGGTGTCGAATTACTGAAATAATGAAACTATTTCAGTGGCCAGCAGAGGGCAGCATTGCCCTACAAACGACGAACATGTACTGTTTATTATGTAATTACACAGAAGATCTTCTAATTCATTCTGAGGGGGCGGGGCTTAGATGACGTCATAATATGATGACATAGCATTGTCAGGCATCACAACAGCATCACTGAGGCCAAGTTTGGTGCAGCTCGGTCGAAACATGTGGAATCTAGAAGCAAACGTTATGGCATCGGCGTTACAGGTCACTTCGCCACGCCGCCACACCCAGCTGCTTCATCGCAGCCGGTCAGGGCTTGAATCCACAACACACCAACATGTCTTCTGTCTCTGGACACAGTTTCATGTTGATTAGGTCAAAGGGCTAAGATAGCGACCGTTCACAGTAAAACATGACACTTCCTGTTCTCAGGGGGCGTGGCCTAAGCGATGTCATAATTTCACCACAGGGTATTTTAGGACACCTATTGTTGATCAATAACTGAAAATTTGGTGTCTCTGTGAGTTTCTGTGCAGGATATATAAGAGTTTCGTGTTTCATGGCGAGTAGGTGAACTTTGACCCCTGGTAACCCCCCTTCAGCAATCTCAGACAGTCACCAATTTGATAACTTTAAATCAGACATGCCTTATGATCAGACTGACCGAGTTTGAAGCCGATCAATCGAAATCCCTAGGAGGAGTTCGATCAAATGCAAAGGCTGTAAACGTCAAAATCGAGGTCAAATGAACTTCAATCTAAAATGGCCGACTTCCTGTTGGGTTTCGACCATGGCTGTAATAGACTTTTTTGTACGTCCCTGACAAGATACACATGTGTACCAAGTTTCGTAATTCTAGGTTAAAGCATGGCTTAGGGCTGTTCATTTAAAATACTCTAGGGGTCGCTATAGAGAAATTAGGCCACGCCCACCAAATTTTGTTATGAATTCCTGTCGGTGGGTGGATAAGGATCCATCCTAGTGAGTTTGGAGCAGCTGGGCCCGAAATTGTGGAATTCAGAGCCAAACGTATGGCAACGGCGTTACAGGTCACTTCGCCACGCCTCCACGCCCACCTGCTATGTCAAAGCCGGTCAGGGTTGGAATCCTCAACACACCAAGATGTCTTCTGTCTCTGGACACAGTTTCATGTTGATTAGGTCAAAGGGCTAAGATAGCGACCGTTCACAGTAAAACATGACACTTCCTGTTCTCAGGGGGCGTGGCCTAAGTGATGTCATCATTTGACCATAGGGTAGTGTAGGGCACCCGATGACGATCAATCACTGAAAGTTTGGTCCCTCTATGTGTTTTTGTATAGGAAATATAAGAGTTTCGTGTTTCATGGCGAGTAGGTGAACTTTGACCCCTGCTAACCCCCCTTCAACATGCTCCAAAACTCACCAATTTGATAACTTTAAATCAAACATGCCTTATGATCAGACTGACCGAGTTTGAAGCCGATCAATCGAAATCCCTAGGAGGAGTTCGATCAAATACGAAGGCTGTAAACGTCAAAATCGAGGAAAAAAATGGACGTTCAATACAAAATGGCCGACTTTCTGTGATAGTTGGCTTATAACATTAAATGTAAGTTCTGAGTCTTTTGGTGAGCTCTACAAGTGTACCAAATTTCATGTCTCTACGATGAAGTACGTTCATACCATTGTGTCAACAGAAAATTGCTAGTTGCTGCCGTTCAGCAATTTTTTTTGCGATTTTTGCGACAACCTTAAAATTCAAAATTTTTAAATTTTCTAGTCGCGACCGCCAAGTTTGGTGAGTTTTTGAATATGATAAAGCCCCCAAAAAGGCACACGAAGAGGTGGGAAGAATCGTAATAATAATAATAATTAAAGCTGCAAGCAGCCTCGGGCGGCCCTCGCAGCAAGCGCCGCTCCGGCCTATTGGCCACCGCGGGGGTTCCGGCCACCGCAGAAGCTCTCGCGCGTTTTCCAGAGCCGCAGCCCGCTCCCCACCGCAGAAGCTCCGCCGCAGTTTCCAGCACCGCCGCCCGCCAGCCGCCGCAGAAGCTGTCGCGCGTTTTCCCCGCCCGTCCACCGGGCGACAGGCGTGAATGCGTTCGGCGGCGCTCCCCGACGACTGTCGAAAAATCTGGCGCAGATCGGTCGATGCGTCGAGGAGATACGGCCGATGTATTAACTTAGGGGGCGCAGTGGAGTCAAATTACATCTCAAACCCGTTGGGCTCTTTAGAGGTGAACAAAGGTCATACATATCCAGTTTGGCGCCAATCGGATGATCCATGTGTGAATTAGAGCCAAACGTATGTATATGGCGAGGGACTGATATTCGCCGTTTGGCCACGCCCACACGGTTCAGCCAGCAGCGAGCATTGACAGAGTTTATCATCCGAATCATCGTGATTAGGTCAAGAGAGCCATAAACAGAGCTATCCAAGGAAAAAAAACGGCACTTCCTGTTGTGAGGGGGCGGGGCTTAGATGACGTCATAATGTGATGACGTAGGATTGACGGGCAAGCCTCCAGGATCACTCAGGCCAAGTTTGATGCAGCTCGGTCAAAATATGTGGAATGTAGAGGCAAACGTATACGAATGGCGTTGCCGCCATTGAAAACTCTTGGCACTTTAAAGCAAGCGAGATCAACTTCCTATCTGTCATCCAACACAGAATCACCTTGATTAGGTCAAGAGAGCCATAGATGAAAGTTTCCAAGGAAAAAAATAGCACTTCCTGTTCTGAGGGGGCGGGGCTTAGATGACGTCATAATCTGATGACATAGAATTTTCAGACATCACACCAGCATCACTCAAGCCAAGTTTGGTGCAGCTCGGTCGAAACATGTGGAATCTAGAAGCAAAAGTATGGCATCGGCGTTACAGGTCACTTCGCCACGCCGCCACGCCCAGCTGCTATCTCAAAGCCGGTCAGGGTTGGAATCCTCAACACACCAACATGTCTTCTGTCTCTGGACACAGTTTCATGTTGATTAGGTCAAAGGGCTAAGATAGCGACCGTTCACAGTAAAACATGACACTTCCTGTTCTCAGGGGGCGTGGCCTAAGCGATGTCATAATTTCACCACAGGGTATTTTAGGACACCCGATGACGATCAATCAATGAAAGTTTGGTCCCTCTCTGTGTTTTTGTATAGGAAATATAAGAGTTTCGTGTTTCATGGCGAGTAGGTGAACTTTGACCCCTGCTAACCCCCCTTCAGCAAGCTCATACAGTCACCAATTTGATAACTTTAAATCAGACATGCCTTATGATCAGACTGACCGAGTTTGAAGCCGATCAATCGAAATCCCTAGGAGGAGTTCGATCAAATGCAAAGGCTGTAAACGTCAAACTCGAGGTCCAAAATGGACCTTCAATACAAAATGGCCGACTTCCTGTTGGGTTTCGACCATGGCTCTAATAGACTTTTTTGTACGTCCTGACAAGATACACATATGTACCAAGTTTCGTAATTCTAGGATAAAGCATGGCATGGGGCTGTTCATTTAAAATACTCTAGGGGTCGCTATAGAGAAATTAGGCCACGCCCACCAAATTTTGTTATGAATTCCTGTCGGTGGGTGGATAAGGATCCATCCTAGTGAGTTTGGAGCAGCTGGGCCCGAAATTGTGGAATTCAGAGCCAAACGAAATTCGACGGCGTTCGCAACGCCGCCACGCCCACCTGCTTCATCGCAGCCGGTCGGGGTTGGATTACTCAACACACCAACATGTCTTCTGTCTCTGGACACAGTTTCATGTTGATTAGGTCAAAGGGCTAAGATAGCGACCGTTCACAGTAAAACATGACACTTCCTGTTCTCAGGGGGCGTGGCCTAAGTGATGTCATCATTTGACCATAGGTTATTGTAGGGCACCCGATGACGATCAATCAATGAAAGTTTGATCCCTCTATGTGTTTTTATATAGGAAATATAAGAGTTTCGTGTTTCATGGCGAGTAGGTGAACTTTGACCCCTGCTAACCCCCCTTCAACATGCTCCAAAACTCACCAATTTGATAACTTTAAATCAAACATGCCTTATGATCAGACTGACCAAGTTTGAAGCCGATCAATCAAAATCCCTAGGAGGAGTTCGATCAAATACGAAGGCTGTAAACGTCAAAATCGAGGAAAAAAATGGACGTTCAATACAAAATGGCCGACTTCCTGTGATAGTTGGCTTATAACATTAAATGTAAGTTCTGAGTCTTTTGGTGAGCTCTACAAGTGTGCCAAATTTCATGTCTCTACGATGAAGTACGTTCATACCATTGTGTCAACAGAAAATTGCTAGTTGCCGCCGTTGAGCAATTTTTTATGCGATTTTTGCGACAACCTTAAAATTCAAAATTTTTAATTTTTCTAGTCGCGACCGCCAAGTTTGGTGAGTTTTTGAATATGATAAAGCCCCCAAAAAGGCACACGAAGAGGTGGGAAGAATAATAATAATAAACAGTACAGATACAATAGGCCTTCGCAGCGCTTTGCTGCTCGGGCCTAATAAACAGTACAGATACAATAGGCCTTCGCAGCGCTTTGCTGCTCGGGCCTAATAATAATAAACAGTACAGATACAATAGGCCTTCGCAGCGCTTTGCTGCTCGGGCCTAATAATTAAAGCTGCAAGCAGCCTCGGGCGGCCCTCGCAGCAAGCGCCGCTCCGGCCTATTGGCCACCGCGGGGGTTCCGGCCAGCGCAGAAGCTCTCGCACGTTTTCCAGAGCCGCAGCCCGCTCCCCACCGCAGAAGCTCTGCCGCAGTTTCCAGCATCGCCGCCCGCTAGCCGCCGCAGAAGCTGTCGCGCGTTTTCCCCGCCTGTCCACCGGGCGACAGGCGTGAATGCGTTCGGCGGCGCTCCCCGACGACTGTCGAAAAATCTGGCGCAGATCGGTCGATGCGTCGAGGAGATACAACCCATGTATTAACTTAGGGGGCGCAGTGGAGCCAAATTACATTTCAAACCCGTTGGGCTCTTTAGAGGTGAACAAAGGTCATACATATCCAGTTTGGCGCCAATCGGATGATCCATGCCTGAATAAGAGCCAAACGTATGCATATGGCGAGGGACTGATATTCGCCATTTGGCCACGCCCACACGGTTCAGCCAGCAGCGAGCATTGACAGAGTTTATCATCCGAATCATCTTGATTAGGTCAAGAGAGCCATAAACGGAGCTTTCCAAGTAAAAAAACGGCACTTCCTGTTCTGAGGGGGCGGGGCTTAGATGACGTCATAATATGATGACATAGGGTCGTCAAGGATCCCACCAGGGTCACTCGTGCAAAGTTTGGTGCAGAAGCTATCGACCGTTCACAGTAAAATACAAGACTTCCTGTTGTCAGAGGGCGTGGCCTACGTGATGTCATCATTTGACCATTGGATATTATTCTACACCCGAGGATGATCAATAACTCAAACTTTGGTGTCTCTGTCAGTTTTTGTGTTAGAATTACAAATTATTTAATTTTTTCCTCTATAATTCAACATTGAACTGTCATTCCGTAGGGCAATGCTGCCCTCTGGTGTCGAATTACTGAAATTACAGAAATAGTTTCATTATTTCAGTAATTCGACACCAGAGGGCAGCATTGCCCTACACATGACAAAGCCCTTTGTATTACACAGTCGATCACAGGGGAACTTTGAGCCTTGCTAACCCCCCTTCAACATGCTCCAAAACTCACCAATTTGATAACTTTAAATCAGACATGCCTTATGATCAGACTGACCAAGTTTGAAGTCGATCAATCGAAATCCCTAGGAGGAGTTTGATCAAATACGAAAGCTGTAAACGTCAAAATCGAGGTCAAATGAACTTCAATCTAAAATGGCCGACTTCCTGTTGGGTTTAGAGCATGGCTCCAAGAGACTTTTTTGTACGTCCTGACAAGATACACATGTGTACCAAGTTTCGTAATTCTAAGCTAAAGCATGGCTTGGGGCTGAGTTTTTGAAATATTCTAGGGGGCGATATAGAGAAATTAGGCCACGCCCTCCAAATTTTGTTATGAATTCCTGTTGGCGGGTCAATAAGGATCCATCCTAGTGAGTTTGGAGCAGCTCACCCCGAAACTGTGGAATTCAGAGCCAAACGAAATTTGACGGCGTTCGCAACGCCGCCACGCCCACCTGCTTCATCGCAGCCGGTCGGGGTTGGAGTCCACAACACACCAACATGTCTTCTGTCTCTGGACACAGTTTCATGTTGATTAGGTCAAAGGGCTAAGATAGCGACCGTTCACAGTAAAACATGACACTTCCTGTTCTCAGGGGGCGTGGCCTACGTAAAAAAATAATTTCACCACAGGGTATTTTAGGACACCCGATGACGATCAATCCCAGAAAGTTTGGTCCCTCTATGTGTTTTTGT
>NW_022587655.1:10191-49999 GCF_003331165.1 Xiphophorus hellerii | reverse complement strand
GAAAGTTACATTAAAACTTTTTTAAAGTTTCCTCCTCAGTACCGCGTAGCGATGGTCCAACAAAGAATTATTGTGATGATTAATCAGGTTAAAAATTGGCTCATTCTGAAGATTTTTAACCATTTACAACTTTTTTATACAGTTTTATACATTAAAAGATACAAAAATAAACAGATAATTAAATCACTTGTTAGAATATATTTACAAAGTTTTTTCCATCTATTTTTAAACTTTCTAACTTCTTTTCTGCAGTTCCAGGGTGAGTCTTTCTTCATGACTCTTTAAGGAATGAGAAGCTCAGCTCAATGTTTTTATCCAACCTTGTTATTAATCAGTGAAATAAGTTGGAGGAGAGACGTTTGGTTCCTGTTGCAGCTCAGTGTTAATCTGGTTAATCTGAGAGATGAGCTCCAGTCTAACACTGCAGTGAGGATTAAAACCGGCCAGACAAGGTGAGGGACGGAGGAGAGGTCACCATCAGGAAGTTTGAACCTCTGCAACAAACTGCATTTTAATCACAACCAGCTGCTGATTTTACTGGGTTTTGCTTTTTCCAGTTAAATCCTTTATTTTCCGGTTTGGGTTGAATCAGGTGTGGCCCACGTTGGCGCTGTGGCGGGTCATATCCATGTTGGTTTATTTACTAAAAACAGGTTTACTTTTTGTTATCAGATTTAAATGTAAAATATAGCAGAGATGCAGCGATCAGACCTTTTCTGTCCAACACTGATCTCCAGTTTTCATTCTGCTCTGATCTTCCAGTTCCTGGGATTTTTCCTCCAAAGAGAAAAATGTTCTGCAGGTTCTGAGTTTCAGGTAGAAGTTCTGAATGAAACAGAAAATATGAAGATTTTCCCACTTTATTCTTCAAAGCATTGACCTCTGACCTTCATGGGATGGGAATGTTTTACTTTAAATCAGGACTTTCTGAAAGGCAGAGTTGATGAAAAAATCTTTTTAATGCAAATATTTAAATTTGAACAGGAAAAGAACAGAATGAGCAGCAAATGAACCAAATGCAGAAGAAAAATGTTTTTATTTAAAACACATGAAGAAAAACTGCAGCAAATTTACAAAAGGAAGATTTAATATTCAAATCTGACATGTTGAGAAAAATAGGAGCCGATAGAAACAGAAAATGATCAGTGATTGAGAAAAACTGATCAACATTTCAATGAAATCTGATGAATGAAAGGAAAAAATAAGAGAAACAACATCTTGATATTCAGTGTGAAGCTTTGACTGGAAACAAACAGGAAAACATGAGGATCCTGGAATAATCCTGGAATAATCCTGGAATAATCCCAGCTTCCATATTTAAAGGACTGGAAGAAGAAAAAGTTTCCAAGGACTCAATCAGAATTGTTTCACCAAGACATAGATTGTAGAGACTGAACTATCTGTTCAACAGTGAGAGTTTCTCTGACAGGAGGAAAATCTTTAGACTCTTTAGACTCAACTCAGCACAGAAACACTGAGGAACCAGAACTGAACCAGAACCCAAATCCAGGAATCAGAGGTTCAGTGAATGTGGTGTTGAAGGTGTGGAGGAGGATCAGTGAGTCAGAGGAAACTCTGTAGAAGGACAGAATGCCAGCAGGACAGTCCACATACACTGCTACTCTGTTAGAGACAGAGGAGGAGGAGAGACGAGTTTCTCTGTTATTGTGCCAGACAGAGTAACCACCATCAGAGCATCTCAGGCTCCAGGAATGATCATTCCATCCAAACAAACAGTCTCCACTGCCTCCTTTCCTCCTGATTCTTCTGTAACTCACTGATATATAAACTTTTCTTCTCCACTTGACCTCCCAGTAACAGCGACCAGTCAGACCAGTTCTACACAGCAGCTGATCCCAGTATTCAAATCTGTCTGGATGATCAGGATATGACTGAAGCTCCATCACACATGTCACCTTCCTGTTGTCTTCAGACAGTTTGAGGAATCTGTTCACTGTGTTTGTGTCGATGGTGAGTTGACAGGAATCTGATGGAGAGAACAAACACAATCCAGCTGCAGTTATTGATCATTTATTGACACTTTGATGATGACTCCTGAATGAGTGATGTGACAGTTTGAAGATGGTTGAATCTGAGCTGCTTTGTTGTCATGAATCAGATGAAAAACACACTTACACTTCCTCAGACCTGGTGTCAAGAACGGGACTCCAGCAGGCTCCACCCTGAAAGGAGGAGGGGGGTCAGACCATCAGTCTCTTTCAGCAGCAAACATGGACATTACATGTCTCTCAGACGCACATTGTCCTCCACTGAGACAGGAACAGTCCAACATTTGGATTGCAAACTGCAGTGGATGTAGGAAGGACAGTTGGTGCTGCTGCAGCACAACTCATTTCTCCAAACACAGGAAAAGCTCCAACAGAGAGGAGAAAGGAAATCCCTCAGTAACAACCTGAAGAAACTCACTGAAGCCTAAAAGGACATCAGGAAACTAAGGAAACATTTCTGGAAGCTCAACCTGATTTAATAATCAGCATTAAAATACAATCAATCTAAACTCTGACACAACACCTGGATACCTGTTCCATCCACACTCCCACACACAGATGAAGGAATGAAACACTAAACAGCCCTGCTGCTGAAAACCTGCTGTGGCCTCACTGTAATATCCAGAAATACAAACATTAAAAAGGAGAAGCTGCATCACATTCAACAAAGAGTTCAACAAGAATCAAAGATTTGATCTCTGAGCTCAGACTCACAAACCAGGGAGAGGCTTCCATCATCACACACCTCTGACAAACACCTCCAACCTTTCAGCACTTCCTCTACCAACCAACACCACCAGGTGGCGCTGCTGCACACATTTACAATGAGACCAAGAAGAAGAAGCAGCATCCTGAATCCAGCACACATTTACAATGAAATATGACTGGAAATGTAAATATGAGATGGAGATTATTCACATTAATTCAGTAACCAGGATGTGGAGGAGTTTAACGTTACTGGGACATTCATGGCAGGAGACGCTGCGCTCCATGCGCCCCGACCGCAGTAATCAATGTTACTGCCAGTTCAGCTGCTTACAACTATTTAATTGTTTTATTTATTGCAGTCGATTTAAACTAGAAGCTTGGTAAGATTACATAAAACTTCTCTAACCTAAATCAATTTAACATCCAAAACTCAGACAGCGTTTAGCAGCTTAACTTTCCTCGATATGTTTTTCAGATTTGATGGTGAATTTTTGAAAGCTAGCAGTTCATGATATCAGGGAGGCAAAGGCGGCACCAGAATCATTGATTACTTTCAAACTAACCAACAAATCAAAAAGCGCAAAGCGACTTGGATGTAACTTGTAACGCAACGCTTTATAGAAATGTAGTGAAGTAGAAAGTACAGATACTGTAAAATGTAGTGGAGTAAAAGTTCCCACCATTAAATCTACTTACGTACAGAAACATGAAAAATGTCCTTAAGTTCAGTAACAAAGTTCTTGTCCCAACAACCAGGATCAGGTGAAGGACCTCTGCAGTCCCATGATGCTTCCTCTCCCTCTTCTAAACCATCTGATGGGCTGATATCATCCCTCTACTTTATCAATAAAATGTTTTTCTTTCTCTTATTACGATTCCATTATTTATCCTAAATGTGACGTCAGAGCTGTGGATCTGGAATCTGATTGGTCGGATGGATATTTCCCTGGTTTTCCAACATGAAGGGTCTCTGCCTTTTTCCAAGACGTTGGGAATTTTTTCCAAACTTTATTGAACAATCCCAAAAGCTTTCCCAACTACTGAAAACCTAAACACATTAGTCTTTTCTTGGATCTGTCTAAAAGGTCTTATTATTGTTTTTTTAATTTCTACCACAGTCAACAGAGCACAATTCTACTTTTTCACCATCATTCACTGCAATTCTTCATTTCCTCTGGAAAACAAGGGATTTCCATTCTCTCCTGATTCCTTTCATTCTTTGGATCATTTTCCAGATGTCGCCCCCTGGTGGAGATCAAACTACTAAATGGATGAAACTGTTAAAATTCTCACTTTCTTTCTTTGCCTCATGAATAGTTTTCTTCACTTTTTATGTAATTTATATTTTATTAAATCCTGAAAGTTGTGAGTTTTGTTTAAAATCTAAAGTTCTTTATTTTTCTCTCCCATAACTTTTAAACATCCATCTGACCAACATGGAGTTACTTTTCTTCTCATCTTTGCTTCTTGGGGCTGATTGGTCTGGAGCTCCATCAAATATTGTTTTAAAGTCCTTTCTGTCATCAGTAGATCATCATGGAAATCTAACTGAACTTCTTTTATTAATTTAGTCAGAGTCCCTATTAAACTATTAAACCCATCCCACTCTTTAATTTTCCTTGTGAGCCGTTCTTAGTCTGGAGAATATTCCAGAAAACTGGGTAATGATCTCTGCCTCCAGATGAGGCGTCTAAATATTTAATTATCAAATTAAACATTCAGCTTCAAACTAAATGTTTCCCAGCAGACAGACTAAAGACATTTCTCCCTCTTCCTCCTCTATCAGACCTTCTCTGCTCCTGCAGCAGGTTCCTCCATACCTGAGAGCTTCCAGTCTCCAGTGTGGATCCTTCAGTCCAGCCGACAGCAGCTTCACTCCTGAGTCTCCTGGATGATTGTAGCTCAGGTCCAACTCTTTCAGATGGGAGGGGTTGGAGGTCAGAGCTGAGGCCAGAGAAGCACAGCCTTCCTCTGAGACCAAACAGCCTGATAAGCTACAGACACACAATTCATCACATGATGAGAATATTGAGGTAGAACCCAAGGTCTGAACTGATTGCTGGATGGATGAATTTGTAACATGTGGAATAAATAAGAAAGCCAAGCAACTGCTGGGATCTGTAATATTGTTTCTTTTTGCTCCTAAGATGCAGCAATTTATCAAGTGCCCAGAGTTACCTGAGAGTTTCCAGGTTGCAGTTTGGACTCTTCAGTCCAGCAGAGAGAAGCTTCACTCCTGAATCCTGCAGGTTGTTGTTACTCAGGTCCAGTTCTCTGAGACTGGAGGACTGGGAGCTGAGAACTGAGGACAGAGCTTCACAGCTTCTCTCTGAGAGGTTACAGACACTCAGTCTGAGGAGACAGGGAGAAAAATCTGTTATTAAACAATTCTTTAAAATGTGTCTTTTTTTCCAGTCAACAATGTTCCTCTTTACTGATTTAAGGGACTGTTTTATATATAATTATGTTGCCTTTTGTTGTGAACTGGTTCAGTCTATAGATGGGCCTCCAGCCATGAAGGACTGAACTAAAGGCAACAAGGAGGCTGGCAAGAGAAATATTAAATTCCTCTATGAACTAAATTAATCCCATGTCAGTTTTAACAGAAAGAGTCCAATGAAGCCTGAGAATCAAGGCTGGGCTGAAGAACAGCATCAGGCTTAGTTTGAGGATCAGCATCAGAGCTGGTTTGAGGGAAAACAGCAGCTTGAATCAAAGCAGAGCAAACCTGGAATTTCATCTTTCCATTTTTTAACTGTTGGATACAGAGATGGAAAACTGAGCAGCAAATGAAAAACTGTTTTTGAACAAGAATCAAATTGTTCAATAAATGGATTGTATAAAAAACTCCTCTTTGGGGCGTGCCGTGGTGGCGTAGCGGTTAGCGCGACCCGTATTTGGAGGCCTTGAGTCCTCGACCTGGCCGTTGCGGGTTCGACTCCCGGACCCGACGACATTTGCTGCATGTCTTCCCCCCTCTCCTTCCCCGTTCCCTGTCAGTCTACTGTCATATAAGGGACACTAGAGCCCACAAAAGACCCCCTGGAGGAGTAAAAAAACAACTCCTCTTTTGTTTGAGAAAAAAAATTATGATGAAACTAAAGTGGGAAAAATAGAAACATATAGAAACAGAAATGCTCCTAAATCAATCCAAAAACAAGCTCATTATCTTCCTGTCACTGAAACATTTAAACTTAAAATAATCTGTATTTGATCTCAGCCATGTCTCTTGAATACCAGTAATATCTGGTTTATGATGTCATTTATCAGCATATTTTAAATTCCTGTCCATCAGTAATTTGGTTTCTTGTATTTTCTAACCTTTCTCCAACCTCTTGGTTCCTCATGGAGCTATATTTGGCCCCCTGCTGCTCTGACTACCATGTCATTGTGGTTCCAGTAGATGGGTCGGTTTCCCAGGTTTATTCAGCAACATGTGAAAGATTCCTACAGTTTAAATGGGTAGCCGTTTGGAAAGTTACACAAACAAACTTAAAAGCATAAGTTATTGCTTAACAGGCTTAACTTGCTTAACAGCAATAACTTGAGTTATTTAGCTTGTCTTAAGAGACCAAAGGGGGTTCAAAATGTTATCCATTAGTTTATACTGTAAATGACATGGTTGTAAACTAAATATTTAATTATCAAACTAAATATTTGACTTTATAATAAATGTTTTCCAGCAGACTGACTAAAGACATTTCTCCCTCTTCCTCCTCTATCAGACCTTCTCTGCTCCTGCAGCAGGTTCCTCCATACCTGAGAGCTTCCAGTTTTGTAGGTAATAAATATAAACATTAGTCACATGTCCAACAACTGCTGGGAGGAAAGATCATTTTGTACTTAGGCTGCAGCAATCCGTCAAGTTTCCAGAGTTTCACTATTGGTTGAAACCTGACGCCCATCATTCTAAATAACCTCTCATCTTGGTTCTTTCAGCCTGGAATTAATGAAAACCAACAACATTTATATGTTGTGACGTAGCATGGTTAGCCAGGTCTCAGTCAGACATAGATTATTATTATTATTATTATGTATTAATGAAATAACATTTACATCATATGTGAGAGCAGCTAATGGACAGAAATTTGGTATCACTTGGATTGAAAACATTTTACCTGAGAGTTTCCAGGTTGCAGTTTGGACTCTTCAGTCCAGCAGAGAGAAGCTTCACTCCTGAATCCCGCAGGTTGTTGTTACTCAGGTCCAGTTCTCTGAGACTGGAGGACTGGGAGCTGAGAACTGAGGACAGAGCTTCACAGCTTCTCTCTGAGAGGTTACAGCCACTCAGTCTGAGGAGACAGGGAGAAAAATCTGTTATTAAACAATTCTTCAAAATGTGTCTTTTTTCCAGTCAACAATGTTCCTCTTTACTGATTTAAGGGACTGTTTTATATATAATTATGTTGCCTTTTGTTGTGAACTGGTTCAGTCTATAGATGGGCCTCCAGCCATGAAGGACTGAACTAAAGGCAACAAGGAGGCTGGCAAGAGAAATATTAAAATCAAATTGCTCAATAAAATAATTGTATTAAAAATCCTTTTTCATTTGAGAAAAAAATTACGACAAAACTAATGTGGAAAAAATAGAAACAAATAGAAACAAATTTGTTCCTAAAACAATCACTAGCCAAACATTAAATACAGGAAAATTTAACCCAGTATTTAAATTAAAGAGTTCTGAAAACACCCCACCAACCTGACACTAAAGGTCACTAAACTTATGGAAAACACACTTTCAGAAGTCACCACAATTAAAACTGCATTCATAAATATCACAGCATTGAACAGCCCTCCAAATATGTTTTAAACATTTTGTTGGAATAGGATGGGCCACCAATATGTTACGATCCTCATGTCATCACACAGAACTCACAAAATACAAAGTCCAGACCAGATGATGTTTTTAACAAAGAGGTTTTATTAAACCCAAGTCTGGACACAAAGTGGTTCTGGCAGTCTTTGTAAAATAAAAGAGTGAGAGAACGAGCAAATAAGGCAGCAGTTGGCCGACGGATTCAGGCCGCTGTGGGGCTCATACTGATTCTAATCTAACGTTCATAATAGTTATCTCTTCTTTCATTTCTAATTATTTATTATTCTTTCTACTGATATACTTAAATTCAAATTGAAAAACAGCTTATTGATGTCATGGTGAGAGGTTACCAGGACTCGAAGGCAAGAAACAACTACGGACACCAAGCGCAGTTTAACAGATTTATTGAATAATGAGTGCAAATGGGGAGAGAATAGAGAGGCGTTGATCTGCAGCAGCAGGGAGGAGCCGGGCCAGAGGAGGAACTGAGGAAAGGTGAGTGGTTAAACAGGGAAGCAAATGAAGGGAATGATGGTGTAACCTGGTGATGGCTTACTGTCTGAGGGTTAGGATGAGCAGAGGTGGGTACATGGGTTTTCCAGCAGTGGGTGCAGTGTGGGATTTCCAGTGGGAGGAGTTCCAGCATGAGACTGAGGGTGGACAGGCAGCAGCTGGCTGGTGGTCGTGGCGGTATCCAGGAGCTAGTTTTAGCAGAGCAGCGAGGATCAGGTAATTAGGTAGTCTGAGCACCAGGGGGTGAACAGGGCTGGTTCTCTGAGGAGGGAATAGATGAGAGAGGAATCAGAACAAGTTAACACAGTAACAGCAGCACAGAGTGTCGGGTTCTGGGGGTCTTGGTCCTTTTTTTTCCTTTTGTTTTTCTTTTCCCCTCTTCCTGGTGTCAGTCTGTAGCATCACTGTGGCCCACTAGATGGAGCCAGAGGCTGTCTACCTGGAGGCGCGCCCAGGGGTTTTACGCACCTGGCGGTCGTTATCTCATCATCCTCTGGAGGTTAAAGAAGCTGACTGCCAGCACTTCGACGCCGGAGTGTTTTACCTACTTGGTACACTGAGCCCCTCGAGGTTAGTCCTCTGAGCTTATTTTCCACTAAGTAACTCTTCGTTGTCTTCTGTGCTCTTCAGGAATCGTTTTCGCCTCGAGACCATTTGGATTCTCCAGAGTGACTTTCATCCTGGCTTTTGGTTAAAGCCCTCCTCGTGACGCCGTGGACGTTACCCACTGGTTGCCCGAGTTCCGTCTTCACCTCTCCCGTCAGATCTCAAGATTCTCAGTTGTCATCGGCTGGCAGTCGGACCTCGCCTCCACCTCCGTCAAGTCATCACTTACCTGCCCGCCCTCCACCGCAGCCTCCTTGCTTAGGAACCCGCTCGTTTATGGAAGCTGGATCCGTTGACTTCAGCCTGGAACCCACAGACTATCTCCCTGATTGTGATCATTCCTTCCCACGTAAGAACCGATCTGTTTCCATCATAACTCCCGTTTCCCAGTTGACCCGAACTCGCCATCTCCTCCTGTTCGCAGTTTTCCGCTGTCTTCCAGACTCCACCCCAGGATCCCCACCACATCACATAACTTTGCCTCAATAAAAATCCTTAACTGATTTCTGTTCCCTGTGGTGTTCTGCATGTGGGCAAAAGCTTTAACGCCAACATGACACAGAGAGCCAGAGTGTACCACTATAGAAGCAAAATCATCTGGCGTCTGCCTCAGGGAAGCCGCTCCTATTAAAGACCTTCGCTGATTGGTCTTGATGAGCACCAGCTGGATCCCGTCAGCCTGCCACCCTGTAAATGTAGAGAAACCACTCCCCTGTAAAACCCAACAATTGATCCCAAAAGGAAATAAAATCTTCTTGTGACTCAAATTAATTCAAATTCTTCAAAAGGTTATTTTATATATTAATGACTGTTTAGTTTAAAAGATCTCTTATGGTCTGTATAACAGTGAATTTCAAGAAGGTTCTGACTTTATATTATATATATTCTAGATAAATTCCTCTACTTGTTTCTCTGAATATAGATGATTATTTTAACATGTTGCTCATCCTCTTCCTGTTACTGAAACATTTCCACTTATTCTAGAATCTATAATTGCTCTCAGCCATATCTCTTCAATGCCAATAATATCTGTTAATGTAATTTATCTGAACAGTCTAACTTCCTGTCCATCAGCCAATCAGCTTCTTGTATTTTCTCAGTAGATCCATCACTGGAAGCCCCGCCCAGCCCATGATGCTCCTGGTTTGTGAAGACAGAGAGACAAACTGAACTCTGTTAGGAAACAGTTTCAAACTGATTTTCTCTCTCCAACCTCTTGGTTCCACATGGAGCTATATTTGGCCCCCTGCTGCTCTGACTACCATGTCATTGTGGTTCCAGTAGATGGGTCGGTTTCCCAGGTTCTTACAGTACCATGTGGAAAATGGTCCTATATGGTAATAGGCTGTTCTTTGCAAAGTTACAGTCAAAATTAACAGAAATAATTTTAGTTATTCAACTGTTATAAGAGACAAAATGATGTTCAGAATATCAAGTTATATTTTCACCATGTTATTCATTCACTTTTAAATCCCATCGTTCCAAACTAAATATTTAATTGTCAAACTACAAATTTAGCTTCAAACTAAATGTTTCCCAGCAGACTGACTAAAGACATTTCTCCCTCTTCCTCCTCTATCAGACCTTCTCAGCTCCTGCAGCAGGTTCCTCCATACCTGAGTTTCCAGTTCTGTACGTAATAAAAATCAACAACAGTCACATGTACAATGGATTAGGAAGTCTAACAACTGCTGGGAGGAAGGATCTGCAATAATGCTCCTTGTGCACCAGGATGCAGCAATCAGTCAAGTATCCAGAGCTACACTATCAATGTTAGCCTGAACCCAACCTTTCTAAATATCTCTCTTCTTGGTTCATTCAGGCTGCAGTAAAGGAAAACCAGCCATGTTTGTGTGTCGAGACTTAGCATGGTTACCCATCTCACAGTAAGACATACAGTATATTATTATTTTACTTTATTATTGAAAAAACATTTGCATCATAACTGATAGAATATGATGGACAGAAATCTGGTTTCACTAGGATTGAGAAAATTTTACCTGAGAGTTTCCAGGTTGCAGTTTGGACTCTTCAGTCCAGCAGAGAGAAGCTTCACTCCTGAATCCTGCAGGTTGTTGTTACTCAGGTCCAGTTCTCTGAGACTGGAGGACTGGGAGCTGAGAACTGAGGACAGAGCTTCACAGCTTCTCTCTGAGAGGTTACAGCCACTCAGTCTGAGGAGACAGAGAGAAAAATTTGTTATTCAGCAAATCACAAATATTTATTTCTTTATTACCAGTCAAGAATGTTCTTCTTGGAAAGATTGAAAGGACTTTTTACTTCACATATTGAACTGGATCATTTTGTAGATGGTTCTCTTTGGAGGATTGAACAACACACAAGAAGGAGGCTGGCAAGAGAAATATTACAATCCACCATGAACTAAATGAATCCAGTGTCAGTTTTAACAGAAAGAGTCCAGTGGAAATCTAGGCTGAATAACAGCATCAGAGCTGGTTTGAGGGAAAAAACCAGCTTCAAGCAAAGCAGAGAGAATCTCAGATTTCATCTTTCCCTTTTTAACTGCTTGGATACAGAGATGGAAAACTGAGTAGCAACTGACAAAAGCTGTTCCTTTGAGCAACAAGCTAACTATTCAGCTTCAAACTAAATGTTTCCCAGCAGACTGACTAAAGACATTTCTCCCTCTTCCTCCTCTATCAGACCTTCTCTGCTCCTGCAGCAGGTTCCTCCATACCTGAGAGCTTCCAGTCTCCAGTGTGGATCCTTCAGTCCAGCCCACAGCAGCTTCACTCCTGAGTCTCCTTGATGATTGTAGCTCAGGTCCAACTCTTTCAGATGGGAGGGGTTGGAGGTCAGAGCTGAGGCCAGAGAAGCACAGCCTTCCTCTGAGACCAAACAGCCTGATAAGCTGCAGACACACAATTCATCACATGGTGAGAACATTGAGGTAGAACCCAAGGTCTGAACTGATGGATGGATGGATGGATGGATGGATGGATGGATTTGTAACATGTGGAATAAATAAGAAAGCCAAGCAACTGCTGGGATCTGTAATAATGTTTCTTTTTGCTCCTAAGATGCAGCAATTTGTCAAGTGCCCAGAGTTACCTGAGAGTTTCCAGGTTGCAGTTTGGACTCTTCAGTCCAGCAGAGAGAAGCTTCACTCCTGAATCCTGCAGCTTGTTGTTACTCAGGACCAGTTCTCTGAGACTGGAGGACTGGGAGCTGAGAACTGAGGACAGAGCTTCACAGCTTCTCTTTGAGAAGTTACAGCCACTCAGTCTGAGGAGACATGGAGAAAAATCTGTTATTCAGCCAATCACAAATATTTATTTCTTTATTTCCAGTCAAGAATGTTCTTCTTGGGAAGACTCAAATGACTTTTTACTTCACATATTGAACTGGATCATTTTGTAGATGGTTCTCCTGTGTTGAAGGAATGAACAGACAATGAGGGGTGACTGTGACTTTATGGTAGAGTAGTCGTCTTGCAATCGGAAGGTTGTAGGTTCGATTCCAGCTTCCTCCTGCCACATGTCGATGTGCCTCTTAACCCCAAATTGCCTGCGTATTGGTGTGTGTGTTTGTGAGTGCGACTGGGTGAATATGACTCTAGTGTAAAATGCTTTGAGTGGTCAAATGACAGGAAAAGCGCTATATAAGTTCAGTCCATTCACCATTTACCAACAAAGAGGCTGTCAATACACATATTACAATCCACCATGAACTAAATGAATCCAGTGTCAGTTTTAACAAAAAGAGTCCAATGGAAATCTAGGCTGAATAATAGCATCAGAGCTGGTTTGAGGGAAAACAACAGCTTCAAGCAAAGCAGAGATAATCTCAGATTTCATCTTTCCCTTTTTAACTGCTTGGATACAGAGATGGAAAACTGAGCAGCAACTGACAAAAGCTGTTCCTTTGAGCAACAAGCTAACTATTTAGCTTGAAACTAAATGTTTCCCAGCAGACTGACTAAAGACATTTCTCCCTCTTCCTCCTCTATCAGACCTTCTCTGCTCCTGCAGCAGGTTCCTCCATACCTGAGAGCTTCCAGTCTCCAGTGTGGATCCTTCAGTCCAGCCCACAGCAGCTTCACTCCTGAGTCTCCTGGATGATTGTAGCTCAGGTCCAACTCTTTCAGATGGGAGGGGTTGGAGGTCAGAGCTGAGGCCAGAGAAGCACAGCCTTCCTCTGAGACCAAACAGCCTGATAAGCTGCAGGCACACAATTCATCACATGATGAGAAAATGAGAACAATGAGGTAGAACCCAAGAACTGATCTGGTCATTTTCACAAGAGGAAAACACTCAATAAATTGTGCTTAAGCTGTCAATAAAATTAAAGAGTAATAGTGCTCAAATTTTGGTTTTCTGAGTAATAAAAATCAACATTTGTCACTTATAGAATGGATCAGAATAGAAAAATCCTTCATCTTTCCACAGCAGTTCAGGTTTACCTGCAACAGGTTTAACTTTATAGAAAGAATCAAACATTGAAGAAAAAGTAAAAATAAAAAATAATAGGCTGTAGAGTAAGAACACATTTACAATAGAGGAATAATAATGCTGTACATTTAATAAAAACAGCATAATCAGAAAAAATGCGCAGCTGAGTAGAGCAATTTATAATCATATGTAAGATGTGTATATTTGTATGTTGAAATGGCAATAGAGTATTTAAAAGACATTTAAAAAGACTGCATGTAACAGCCAGGATGTAAATAATTAATACGTTTTTTTGGGAGCAGTTCTGGTTAGAAAGTCTAACAACTCCTGGGAGGAAGGATCTGCAATAATGCTCTTTTTTCTTACAATGCTGGATTGCAAGAGTCTTTGTTGCTCTGATCGTTTCACTGGCCTGGTGGAGCAGATTTATTTCTATAGATAGGTTTATAGTTGATGCATTTAAAACCAGGAGAGTGGACCAATCACACAGCTGGTGCCTCTACATGTTGCCTCGTGCTGCCACTGCTTGATCTCTGAAGCCTGGATCACCTGCACCTCTTTTCACTCAAACTGGACACAGGCTGACCTGTATGGACATGGGCGTAAATCCCAGGTGGGCCGGGGGGTCCGGACTCCCGCAATCTTGGAATTGTCCCCCCAAATAAATCATGAAAGAAACCTTTGTATTTAAACAATATCATTATAAAAATGCAATAGAAACAAAGAATGAAGTAAATCTGCCATTCATCTAAGAAAAGAACAAGAATTAATTTTAAGGAACCCCCCCACCATTCTTAGAACAATGGTTCAGTCCAAAGTGTAGGCGGAGCAACAGCAGCTGAACGGCACAGGCTCCGTTAGAGCCGCTGAAGTGAGGAGCTAGCTGTTAGCTGTGGCTCTGCAGCACAAACAAAAAACCCTCCAGTAAGTAAATACTTAAAGCAAAAGACATGTAACACATTTTATTTACTTTCACTGCTTAAGAGGAAGAAACACACTAATAAAAATCAGAATGCAGTTTATTCGTTTCATTACTTCAGCTGAATCATGAGAAACTGCATTATTATGCCTTAAATCAAAAGTAGCAAAACTGGCTACATTGCTTTCATAGACTTAGCTCCTTTTTCTGTCGTATGTGGCTAATATTTCAATTATGTTTAACTCTTTAACTCTTACTTTAATAAGAAGAGTTTGAAACTGGAGGGGCTGAGTGTTACCACTAGCCGACAGCTCCGTATGTGAGCCGAGAGCAGAGGGGCTATTGAAGCTGATAGTAATACAAAATAAAGTATGTCTTTATTTCTTATCATCTTCAATGTAGAGCCTTTAAAACCACAAAATAAAATCTGAATATTTTTCTAGGAAACTCTGGTGCTCAGCTTTAAGTTTAAGTTATGATTCCCAAATATTCAATTTCTACATATTTATAGGTTCTCAGTTGTCCAGGACATGAACAAACCCACTTGTTGCACATCCTATCACAGTTCCACTCTGGAATTTACTGAGTTTCTAATAGCAACACATTCTTTCACAAATGTTTGTAAAAACAGTCTACATGCCTAAGTGCTTACTTTCATACATACGTGGCAATGGAAGTTATTGGAACACCTGATTACGATCATTTGGTTGGGTGGTCAAATACTTCTGGCAATCTCTGCTAGCAGCTAGTGAATAGAAATCACTAGGATTGAGAAAATTTTACCTGAGAGTTTCCAGGTTGCAGTTTGGACTCTTCAGTCCAGCAGAGAGAAGCTTCACTCCTGAATCCTGCAGGTTGTTGTTACTCAGGTCCAGTTCTCTGAGACTGGAGGACTGGGAGCTGAGAACTGAGGACAGAGCTTCACAGCTTCTCTCTGAGAGGTTACAGCCACTCAGTCTGAGGAGACAGAGAGAAAATCTGTTATTAAACAATTCCTCAAAATTTATGACCTTTCAAATCAACAATGTTCTTATTGGACAGAGAAGGAACTATCTTATTTTACACAAACTATGCATTTGTTGTGAACTGGTTCATTCCATATTTGGACCTCCAGCCTTAAAGGACTGAACTACAGGTAACAAGGAGGTTGGAAATAGCATTATAAATTTTCATAATTAACTATATTAATCCAATTTCAATTTTAACAGTGGAGAAGTTTTGCTGCTTTAATATGTAACACTATGTCCAGCTGCTGAATGAAGTTTGTTTCTTTTTTTGCTCAACCCTCCCAATGGAACATTTTGAAGAGACAATACACCAATATATGAACTGAAACATGAGTTTTTGCCTCATAATTAGCAGATTTGTATCCATCAAAAATATACAGTAACAATTTGTGTCCTTACAGAGCTTTGTTGGAGGCTTTAACCACTGGCAGCAGCCTCAGAAGAACCTCCTCTGAAGCAGAGTATTTATTCAGGTCAAACACATCCAGATCTTTTCCTGATAACAGTAAAATGAAACCCAGAGCTGACCACTGAGCAGGAGACAGTTTATCTGTGGAGAGACTTCCTGAACTCAGAGACTGTTGGATCTCCTCCACTAGAGAACGATCATTCAGTTCATTCAGACAGTGGAACAGATTGATGCTTTTCTCTGCAGACACATTTTTGCTGATTTTTTTCTTGATGAACTGAACTGTTTTCTGATTGGTCTGTGAGCTACTTCCTGTCTTTGTCAGCAGAACTTTTAGGAGTCTCTGATTGGTCTGCAGTGAAAGTCCCAGGAGGAAGCGGAGGAACAAGTCCAGGTGTCCATTTGGACTCTGTAAGGCCTGGTCAACAGCTCTCTGATGGAGAACCTTTAGTTTAGGTTTATTAAATAATGAAGACTTCTTAGATCTTTGTGTTTCATTCATCACGTCAGAACCAGAGTTGATGAAGGTCAGATGAACATGAAGAGCAGCCAGAAACTCCTGAACACTCAGATGGACGAAGCAGAACACCTTGTCCTGGTACAGACCTCTCTCCTCTTTAAAGATCTGTGTGAACACTCCTGAGTACACTGAGGCTGCTCTGATATCGATGCCACACTCTGTCAGGTCTGATTCATAGAAGATCAGGTTTCCTTTCTGCAGCTGATCAAAAGCCAGTTTTCCCAGAGACTTGATCATACTCCTGCTCTCTGGACTCCAGTGTGGATCTGTTTCAGCTCCTCCATCATACTTGACCTTCTTCACTTTGGTCTGAACCACCAGGAAGTGGATGTACATCTCCGTCAGGGTTCTGGGCAGCTCTCCTCCCTGTCTGGTCTCCAACACATCCTCCAGAACTGTAGCAGTGATCCAGCAGAAGACTGGGATGTGGCACATGATGTGGAGGCTTCGTGATGTCTTCATGTGGGAGATGATCCTGCTGGCCTGCTGCTTATCTCTGAATCTCTTCCTGAAGTACTCCTCCTTCTGTGGGTCAATGAACCCTCTGACCTCTGTTACCATGCCAACACACTGAGGAGGGATCTGATTGGCTGCTGCAGGTCGTGTGGTTATCCAGAGGAGAGCAGAGGGAAGCAGTTTCCCCCTGATGAGGTTTGTCAGCAGAACATCCACTGAGGTGGACTCTGTAGCATCAGTCAGGATCTCCTTGTTGTGGAAGTCCAGAGGAAGTCGACTCTCATCCAGACCATCAAATATGCACAGAACTTGGAAGTGTTCAAAGCTGTAGATTTCTTTGGTTTCACTAAAGAAGTGATGAACAAGTTTCACCAAGCTGAACGTTTTCTCTTTCAGCACATTCAGCTCTCTGAATGTGAATGGAAATATGAACTGGATGTTCTGGTGGGCTTTGTCTTCAGCCCAGTCCAGAGTGAACTTCTGTGTTAAGACTGTTTTGCCAATGCCAGCCACTCCCTTTGTCATCACTGTTCTGATTGGTTGATCTGTTCCAGGTTGGACTTTAAAGATGTCTTCTTGTCTGATTGTTGTTTCTGGTCTGTGTGTTTTCCTGGATGTTGTTTCAATCTGTCTGACCTCATGTTCATCATTGACCTCTCCAGTCCCTCCCTCTGTGATGTAGAGCTCTGTGTAGATCTGGTTCAGAAGGGTTGGACTTCCTGCTTTAGCGATCCCCTCAAACACAGACTGGAACTTCTTCTTCAGACCAGATTTAAGTTTATGTTGACAAACTGGAGCAAGACGTTCTAAAATAAGACAAAAAATAAAATCAAGAACTAGATAATATTTTATCCTCAAAATGTTTTGCATAAATGTGATTCCATCTCTTCAAATTTCAGTAAATGTGTGATTTATCCATCAGGTTAAACCTTTGTAGAAATCCTCTTACTGCTCTCCAGACGGTCAGCCAGCTCCTCCTGCTTCATCCTCCTCAGGAAGTTCAGTGTGATCTTCATCACTGCCTCTCTGCTGCTCCTCCTCTGCTCTTCATCATCACCTTCCAACACCTCATCATCTCTCTGACTCTCTGAACGTTCTGGGTAATCTGGTCTCAGAACCTTCTGGATCTTCTTCAGTTCTGTCTTCACAAAAGTGACAATATTATCCTCCAGCAGCTGGAACAGAATAACAGATGAAGGAAACATCATAAGCCAAACACCAGATGGATGTTTGATAGACTTACAGTCCTCTGGTCTACAAAGTGCAGCATGGAGGTGACTGTGACTTAGACTTAGACTTAGACTTAGACTGACTTTATTGTCATTTTGCATACACAGGGTGAATACAGAACGAAATTTCGTTGCATACGGCTCAGGACAATGTTTTGAGCTTTCAATGTTGTGAGGTTACTCCAGAATAAAATAAAATACAGTATAAAAATATGAATATAAATATAAATATAGAATATAAAGTGCAGTAATGACAGTAAAATATAAGTTATTTAGCTCTGTACATGTGCAAGGTATAAAGTGGAGACCAGATTTTAAGTGCAGTCCAGTTAAGAGTTCAGCAGTCAAATGAGTAGAACTCATGGAAAAGTTGTTGTTCTTATACAGACCATAAATATGGAGTCCAGCTGTGTTTGATGCTGCTGAGCAGACGGACCACTGGGAACCTCTGAGCTCTGCTGGTCCACTCTGTGGAGGAACCAGGAACAATTAGGAAGTCAGGAAATATTCATCCAGCAGTATTCACAGAGGAAATCACCAGGAGTTTCACATTAAAAGTCCTTAATATGGAAAAACAGAGCATCACATGAACACATTTCAAAGTTAGAAAGAGGAAGATGATCTACACTGATGAATACCAGTAACACCAGAATAATCCAGCAGCCATTTTAAAAAGTTGGTACTGAAATTGCACTTCAAACAGTCCAAATTGTCAGCAGATCTGATGGTGGTGGAGACAGTTTCCCAGAGCTTGGGGACATTGGAAGTGAAGGCTCTGTCCACACAGGTCTTCTGGACAGTGTGGGACATCCATCAGGTTCTGATGACTAGATCTGAGGTGATGTGGACATGGAGGAGGTTTAACATATGTGGGTGTGTGTCCATGTGGGATCCTCTTCTGGATGTTATTGTGAGAATTTTAAAATGGATCCTGTAGATCCCTGGAAGCCAGTGAGATCACATTGTATCTGTCCACACAGAGACAATCAGAAGGTAAAGGTCCATGAAGTAATATCTGGATGTGAGCAGTGAACCAGATGATCCAAGTAATTGTAAAGATATAATGTTCCTGCTGTTCCCACTAAGAACCAGCAGAACCTCTAATGCTCCACATCAGCTCAGTTTGGTTGAGTTCCAGCAGATCTCACCAACCACATCATGAAGCTTTCCTTCCCTGCTGAACTGCTCTCACAATGCACACAGGAACAAAGTCCTGATGGACCAGACTGGCTTTATCAGGTATTTCCCAGTGGAAATGTTTTCTACTGTTAGTCTGACATGGAGCCAGGAAGCAGCAGAACATCATCATCAACATCCCAGAGATAAAGATATGAAGGTGTTTTCATGAGAACAGATCAGCTGATTTCTGTAGATAATGGATCAAACCTCTCTGTAAATATAACTGGAAACATCTGAGTTCTTACTGGTTCAGTTTCCATAGTTACAGCAATTAGAAACAGCTCACCTCTCTGATGGTGGAGATCCAGGAGATTTAAAGTTAATGAAATCATCCTTTGACCCGTCACTCTTAAAGGACACACAGCTGGGTTCTGGTTCTGGTTCTGGTTTGAGTCTCTGATGGATCCTGACAGAAACATGATGATTAAAACTTAATCCGCAAAGAGGAGCAGCAGCAGCTTCATCACCACGTCTGTTCTGGCCTGATATAGTGAACGCTGTGTGAAAAGGGCTGTGGACAGTTAGAGATGGTGACCTCACCTCTGACCTTTGCTCTGGCTCTCATCTTCCCCACACAGAGTGGTTTTAGAGGGAGGGACTCCCTCCTCTCTGTCCTCACACTGATCCATGCTGCTGAATTCACATCAGCTCACACACACTTTCTACCTTCACCTGCAGAAGAAACACACATCATTCATCTGCACATCAACTCTGCTCATCCTTTACATCATTAGAGCTGGAAAAAGATCAGCTGCTCCTCCTCTGATTGGCTCTTCTTCTCTGCTTCATATCAGTGTCAGGTGAATGCAGTCAGACAGCAGAGAGGCAGAGGAAGCTGCCATCAGCTGCTGCACTTCTACTATCAGTCCACTAGATGGAGACATGGAGCAACATTTACATTCACTGATTCAACCTGAACAACAGGAAGTATTTTAGTTAGTTAATAATCTCTACAACAAGTGTGACCTGAACAAGTCGATTATCTGCTCCATCAAAATCTGACTGAATCAAAGACATTTTAAGAATAATATTTCAATTTGAAACAAAGCAGAAACGAAACTCTTTTGTTTGACATTAATGGTTGAGACTGGAGTTTGATTCCAGGAAATAAAACGATTAATGATTTTCTTTAGAGAATAAAATAAAGAAACATCAACTTTCATCATGTTTTTCTTCCAATTCATCACTAATTTAATAATCCTGTAGATTAGTTTTCAAACAGCAGAGATGAAACTTTGAGCTGAATTTAAAAGGGAACATTTTCTCTAAATGTCATAGAACTGAAACAAGTAGAAAAGCTTCTGTAGATAAACTTCAAGTAGAAAACAAAACAGACTTACAGTTTGTTCAAACTGTCCAAAGAGTTGAAGACGAACATCTGAACAACAGACTGAGACCCAACAGAACCACAGCAGAACCAGACTAATGCCACACATGTACCGAGACACAACAGAACTGGACTTTTACCTGACATAAACAACATGAGTTCAAAATCAAAGTGTTATAAATGTTGCATAAGTGATTATATGACAGCTCACCTGGTTTGTAGTTTCTTCTTTCAGAGCAGCAGAACCAGGAAGTAGAAGGTCTGCAGTGAAATCAGAGGCAGGTTGATAAATCTTCATGAGACAGGAGAGAAGTTCTGATGAAAATGTTTCATGATGGAGTCATGAGGAGAAATGAGCCCAGAGAAAAGAACAGCTGGTTGCTTCCTGCTGCTGTAACTGGTCAGAATATAATTACAAGCAGAAAATAATCAGAAACATTAAACTAAACTATAATTCTTAACATCACCACAGTAGTGCAGCTAAAACCACACATTGTTCTAATGCAGATTATTCCTAAAGCTCCTATATAATCATTGATCATTATGTTAGTGTGGTGAGCAGAGTGAGGACAGTCTCTGTTTAAAACCAGGATCAGCTGAGGAGGTTCTGCTGATCCAGGTTGAAACCCTGATTTCATTTCAATCATCAACCTGAATTTAAAGTCAGAGTCAGATCAAGCAGCAGAGAGGTGGCAGCTTGTTCCAGACTCATTATTTACACATGCAGCTGTTTTCCAGCTGTTCTCCACAGCTGGAGGGAGGGGGGATGTTTGGGAGGAGAGAACCTGAACATTCAACCTCCAGGTTTCACAGCTGGATTCTGACCTCAGCAGCTGGAACAATGACACAGATGAAACCAGTGACTCCTGAAAAATGGGATGTTTGGATCTGAGCAGGTCTGCAGATTCCACTGACTGGGATTTATTCAGAAAATGTCTCAGAGCTGAGAAGAGCTGAGCTTCTTTAGACTGAATGCTGGGAAATCTGCCCTCCTCCCATTCAGTGATGTTCAGGTTCTGAACTTTAAAAACTAAAATCAGTTGGAAACATCAGGAATTTTGTCCACTAATAGTGATAATAATAAAACCAAACACTTCTGCTGTTAATTTAGTAAAGTCGCCATCTTGTATTTTAAAAATTGTTTCTCTTTTTAACAAATCAAACTGATTAGACTTATTATTTTGAAGCAACAACCATTAGTATAATGTATTGATTATGTTATTGGCAAACTAATATAAACTTAAACTAATGTATGGAGGAACAAACATGCCTCAGTCAAGATAATCACCATTTATATCATAATTATCACCATAACAACATAAGCTAACAAAGCTAACATCTTGTATTCCACATATATAAAGATTGTAATTTTTAGATTAAAATATGTAGAAAATTATATATTTATGTCCAGTTTTATTTGCTATAACAGAGTTTTAGGGCCACACTAAGGAAAAATATACAAATAAAATTACAAAGTAAGTGTGTCTGTTTGGTGGGAAAATTATTCTAAGTTAACATCTGCTGATCATGTTGCATTAAATGCTTGTGAATCTCACCAACAGAACCTGTTTGGGTTAAACACACAAGGTAGGAAGTTGTTTTCCTGCAGCTGCTTGGGAACCAGACTGTCTCTCCGTGTTTTGGATCCTTATCCTTGATATAAAACCTGCATGTTGACTCTGCCTGTTAGAGCTTTTCACTCTGAACTGCTTCATTATTGATTGTCTTACAAGCTCTCTGTATTGTGCACAATATACAGATAAACCTGATTGAGTGATTTCATCTAACAGAGCTTGGAAATTAATTTCTTCCACAACAACTTGGTGCCAACCTGGACACTCGGCTCCAGCCTCAAACCTGGATTAGGATTAAAGAGAGACGAGGGCTGCTGGTCGGCTCCACGGCTCCAATGCTGAGATCAACAAACTCAATCCACTGATATCTGGTGAGACTCTCACTCAGGTAATAAATTAACTTAAAAACTCTAAATGACAGAATCTAAAATAGTAAAGGATCTGATAAACCTTTCTCCCTGAGGATTGAGATTGACCAGATTTATAGAGATTACAAAGGAAAAGAATTTTAAAAAGAAGAAAAATAAGAGAAAAAGAGAAGACAGATCTTTGTAAAAGTGAAAGATTATTTTCTTGAAGATACCTGTAAGGGTGTCTGTCTAAGAAATTGAGAACTTACAGAGATTTTATTGGTTTTCTTGGAAAGCTGAAGAAAAAACCTTGATAGAGTTTTGATGGAACCACAGGTTCTAGGATGAGTCCTAGTTAAAGTCCTTATCGGAGAATAAGGCAGGTATTTACTAGAGTTTTGGTTTCTAAATTCAGGGAACCAAACCTTTAGAGAATCCTAAAGACTTTTATCAGAAATAAAGACCCTCTTAGAGGATTAAGAGGCAGAGCAACCACAAAGCTGATTGGTTTGATTCTGTGAAGACTTTTGCAGCCTAAAGAGGAAATCCCACCTATTCAGAAGAATTGGCCTGAGTGGTTCCAGGGTCTTTTCTCCTCCTCAGGGTGAATTGTTTCACTATATAATAATGAAATAGTCAGAAAAAAGTCTGCATGGTGTGAATGAATGGATAAAAAGTGTCATTTTTCTTGCAGGTGGTTCATTGAAGCTGATCGTTTTGAAAGGAAGAGAAAGAGAATTAGAAGCAGAGGAAGTGAACTGAGGCAAAGAAATCAGAAACAAAGAGTTTAGTTCATCTGGAGAAACACGAGGAAAGTTTGGATGAAAGAGAGAGAACGAAGAGAAAGACAGAAAAATGATAAACAAATGGAAATGCTTCTATTACTGAACATAAATCTTTTGTCAATAAATTACAGGCCTTAATATGTTTTATGTTTTTGTGTGTTTGAATAAGCAAATGATTTTATTCCTTAAAAGGATGAATAATAAGTGACTAAAACAAAATAAACCAAATCGATTTCTATTTGCTTCTTTTTTCCCTCTGTCTGAGCCTTGCTGTGGTGCATCTGACCTCTGACCTCAACTCCTCAACCCTGTCCTCCCATGGACCAGATGATGTCCCTCTCACACCACCAGCTGATGAAAGTAGATCCAGTGGATCCAGTGGATCAAGAAGATCAGGAAGATGAAGAAAACCTTCATCACCTCCAGCCACTGAAGTGTCTGTTGATCCTGATTTTTATTTTTGACACCAGAGAACTGATGAAACATTTCCATTCAGGGGACGACTGTCAGGTCTCCTGTTGGACATTTGGACTGAAACTGTGTGTGACTGAGCTTTAACAACCTCCGCTGGTCTGCTGTCCAGTATCAGCGCAGAGAAAGAAAAGATAAACATGATTCAAAGCCGTGAGAGGAGAAGACACCACTCTGAACTGGTGATGCTTGTTTCATCTGTGGACAACATGGACATTGACTGAGGGACGATCTGGACCAGCCAGAGATCCAAGACCAGAACCAGTTGGACTGACAGGGAGCCGGAGGAGAGAGACGGGGAGGATTTCACTGCAGCGACGCCGACAGCAGGAGGGAGAGAGAGAAGAGAAAGGAGACATTTAAGATAAGTTACACACCCACACACACACACACACACACGCACACACACACCTGTGTGTGGGCGTGTGTGTGTGTGTACATATATACACATACATACTTTTAAGTACAATTCAACAACCTGGATGTCCATGTGACAATATTTTATTAACATTTATTTAAAAAAAAACAAAACAACTACTGTATTGTTTTTACCTCTAAAATATATATTTCTCAAATATCAATTGTTACAGCTAATCGTGGATCCATTTAAGTAAATTTAAAGCAAGTACACTCTGCGGTCGGAGTCCCGTTCGGAAGTGCGGTCGGAAATGCCCCGAACGGGACTCCGACCGCAGAGTGTACTTGCTTTAAATTTACTTAAATGGATCCACGATTAGCTGTAACAATTGATATTTGAGAAATATATATTTTAGAGGTAAAAACAATACAGTAGGGTTTTTTTTATTTGAAATAAAGGTCGGAGCCGTGGTCTGAGATGCGGGGAGCCGCGTTCGGAAATTTGGATCAACTGACAAAACAGTTGGATTTTTATTTTGCAGATTTTGGTTCAGCTGCTAAATAAAAGCTGGAGAGTTTATATTTTGGAAACCAGTGTAGAGTCTGAAAACATGTTATATATTTAAAACTCAATAATACATCCAGGCTGAAGCCTTTGTGCTATGAGTGACCTACACATTCAACAGACTCAGGCTGCCATATACAGATAAACACCACAGCTGGGAGGCCCAACATATACAAACAGTGGTGCCAAAGCACGTTGACACGTGGCAAGAGGAAGATGAAATCGAACCTACGCCCTTCCTATTACAAGACAACAACGCTACTCTCAGAATCTTGACTTTTGGATCCCACAGAGGAATGTTATTGACAACCTCAAAATATACTTCAGTTTTTCTGATTCAGCTCAATTCTTCCTCTAAAACCAGGTTCTGAGTCTCTGATGTCAGCAATTATAAATCACTGCAATTAGTAAACATGATTTGATTTTAAAATAATTGGACATAATTTATTCTCCTTGTTAATTTATCATTTCTCTTTCATACATTTTATTCATTGTTAGCTTTCAGTGCCTGCGATGGACTGGTGACCTGTCCAGGGTGAACCCCGCCTCTCGTCTGATGACAGCTGGAGCTGGGCCCCACCGGCCCCCCTCACCACCCTGCAGGGATCAATGTGTTCAGATCATGGATGGAAAGATTTTATGGTAGATTGTCTCCCTTAAGACCTCACTGAAAACAGCTTCATAGTTGATGCCTCAACATCAACTGATTCTATGATATTGCTGACTATTTTTTCTACTTCTAACATAAACAGGTAAAGAAGTAACCTAGAAATGTTTCCCCACCCCAGGCATCCGGTCCCAATCATCATCGGTTCCGATGATGTCACATGCATAGCGAGTCCGCTACGTCTTAAAATTGTAAGTCAGACTTTTTTCTTTGCCATTTGTCTGTACTCTTTAAAATACAAGTGTTCTTTTTTTGTAGGTTTCTGTAAAGTGCAGTGAATGGGAATGTTCTGCCGTTGATCCTCACTGTTCTTAGGAAGGAGAAATGTCAGTATGTTTGCAATAATACTGGAATACTGTGATATTAAATTAAAACAATACTCTGTCCTTGGTTAAATATTTTTCACATTTCCTCTAAAGTGTACCTATTGTTTCATTGTACTAATTTTCATAAGCATGTTGTCTGCAAATTTTGAATGCATTGACAATTTGTACAATTCTGTACAAGTACATATTGGCAATGTACTCTTGAAAAATGTAAATGTATTTAAAATAAAATGTGATTTGTTATGCATGCCTGCATCCAACTCTATGACCATTCGTGACGCCAACATTCACCATCCGACCCGATGGAACTGGAGAGGTTCTGAAGGAGGAGTGGCAGAGGATCCCCAAATCCAGCTGTGAAAAACCAGTTGCATCATTTCCAAGAAGACTCATGGCTGTACAAGCTAAAAAGGGGTTTCTACTGAGCAAAAGGTCTGAATACTTATGACCATGTGATGTTTCAGTTTTTCTTTTTTTTTTTATAAATTTACAAAGCTTTCTACAATTCTGTATGTTTTCTGTCAAGAGGGGATGCTGAGTATACATTAATGAGAAATAATATGAACTTTTCTGAGATTAGCAAATGGCTGCAATGAAACAGAGTGAGAAATTTAAAGGGGTATGAATACGTTTCATTCATTAATTCACCAGGGACTTTGATTTTGCTCATTAAAACAAAATCAGAGTAAAGGAAAAACATGGATATTTGAAATGTCCGTGATTGTATTCAGTGACTCAAATATAAAATACATAAAACAGCTTTCCTAGCAAGTTGGCAAACAGCTGTGGAAATTATTGCTGTGATTCAACCAACAATTTTCTGATTTTCTAATGAGCAAACATTTAAAACCAGAAAGACTCGGAAATGGAGCGATGGTCAGAAAGAGGTCAAGTTTTCCATATTAAAGAAAGTCCATAAAGTAACGCATTTGATCCACAATGTCTGATTCAATCTGGATTTTCTACTGATAAAAGCCCAGAGAAATCCTCTCTGATCAATAAATTATTGACTTCATATTGAAATATTTTCCATCCACCAATCAGGAACCCAGATATCTCAGCCGGGCCACAAACACTCAGAACCTACTGGTACCAGTTTGACTCCACTATGAAACTGGGAGCAAACTCAGCTTGTTGTCTGGGTTACAGATGAAAACTCAGAGAAAATCAGAGTTCCTGATTGAAACCAGGTGCTGCAGCTCTGCATCATAACCAGAACCAGAACCAGAACCAGGCCCAGTTCTGGTTCTGTCCAGCAGCTCAAAGAGAGAAAACCCAGTCAGGACTGGAAACCAGAAGAATGTGGAGTTAAAACTCACCTGATCAGATCTTTGCTTCTCCTTCTGTTCACACAAACCGAGTCGGAACGAACTGGACCCGATTCTCCAGAACTTGAACCGGACCCACCTGTGGCTCCGCCCCCTCTCACAGCAGAGGTGTGTTGCTAATGAGAAGAATCCTGTCTGATCATCACTACCAGGAAATAAATGGAAAATAACAACCAGTTCACATTTCAGTTTATAGCTTATTTATGTTTAAACATTTCAAGATTTTTTTTCCATTACTATTTCATTAAATTAATAAAGATTTTCAAGTTGATCAGATTCAGTTTTATCTATAAAGACTTTTATAAAATAGCCAAAGCTGCACCAAGTTTCTGCTCAGCAACACAATAAACCACTAATAACAGTTTCTGCTTGTTCTAATCCTCAGCGCTCACGTAGCAGAGCTCACTTCCTCTGACTCCCCAGAGGATCCATCACTCTGCGTCTCTGAGGTCTGAGTCCGGGTCCAGAAAATTATCTTTACACCCGTCTGGCCCCCCGGCACTGCAGAACAGGACATTACCTGTCCAGATCGCTACAAAAACCTTTTACAAAAAAACAGAAATATAAAATACAGCGGACCTAATTCAAACCTCAGACTGAAGAACTTTTGGCCTCCAACTCGCTTAAACTTAAACTCTTTTAAACACCAGATCTCTCTGTGCTAAAGCTCTATTAATTAATGATTTCATCACTGAGCATAATATCAATGTTATGTTTCTGACAGAAACATGGTTGAATGACAATAACGAACCGATCGTACCTCCTAACTACAATTTCTTAAGTGAGAATAGAAAACATAAAAAAGGAGGAGGTGTGGCCTCAATATTTAAGAATATACCATACCAACTTTATTTATGAAGCACTTTATACACCGACAGGACCAAAGTGCTATACACAATCATAAAATACAATGCGATTATAAAATAGAAAAGATTGAAACATAAAATACATATAAAACAAAGTGAAACCTCTCAGATTGTGCCAAAAGCCAAAGAAAAAAGATCCTAAAACCAGGAAGACAGAGCACATAACACCAGTTTTATAGTCCCTCCACTGGCTCCCTGTAGCTCAAAGAATAGACTTTAAAATACCGTTGTTAGTTTACAAATCACTGAACGGCTCAATACATTAAAGATCCGCTGTTGTCGTATCAACCTTCCAGACCTCTCAGGTCTTCCGGTTCTGGTCTGCTCTGCATCCCCAGAACCAGAACCAAACGAGGAGAAGCAGCTTTCAGCATCTATTCACCACAAATTTGGAACAAACTTCCAGAAAACTGTAAAACAGCTGAAACACTGACTTCCTTTAAATCTCCACTAAAAACCCACTTGTTTAGGATTGTAACGAGTAACTCAATTAAGACCTGAACATAACGTTTATTCATCCAGATCCCCTCAAATCATTTACAAATTACAACTTGCACATTTACATTCTACTCTCTGTACTCCAACACAATCAACAGCTTTTAAATACAGAAAATGATGACAAAGAAAATACATTTTCTGTCACTGCTATCCGTTCTAGTCTCAATAGAAATGAACAGCTGCACATTATTTCGCTGGCAAACATGTCAAAAACTATTCTTCACGCACCAACATCCCATAATATATCCCTCAGGCGGGTTTGGACGCAGCGGTCAGCTTCTTCCGGCGCAACATCCACTCCGAGGGCCTTCAGGACGTCCACCACCGCTGTGGCCCCGCAGGCCGACGCTCCGATCTGCTGGGTCTGCCTCTCCAGAGCCTCCTGGATGGACCACAGCATGGCGGCAGCCGCCTCTTCCTCCTCCTGGTCCTCCGGCTCTGCCTCCATCCGAGCGCTCCACCTGCGGAGAAACGACCGACTTGCTCTAATTTTAAATAAAATTAAGCGGCACTGTTAGTTATAAAGCGAAAACAGCGACACCTACTGTCGTTTCTGTAAAATATTTCAATCCGTTCGGCTTTTGCTCCGTTTCACTTGATATTTTTCTCCACTTTTCGCCAGAATGACAACCACCAGCTGACTACAACAACAATGCTCAGTGAGCATGCGCACTGTACAAGGTAACGTGCTCGCTACTTCTATTCCAAGAGAGAAGAGAAACAGCGCGGCCGCTAGCGCACCCTAGTGGTGTGAGGTCACAACTGCATCCTTACAGAAACATTTTCTACATCCAGGAATACTGATTTTATATTTCATTCATTAATTTAATCCGAGTTATATTTGATCTAAGGGCAGCGTTATAGTTTTGTTCAATAACCCACACAGTAAAAGTGTAAACTTTGTCAATTTTTTTGGTAAATAATGAGATTTTTATGCACACTTACGCTAAAACATTACATAAAAGTCAATTAAAAGTGTAAACCCTGTATAAAAAGTGTCATTTCATGACAACATTTATAAAGAATCCTATGTCCTTTTTACGTGCACCCCTTCAAATAAAGTCTTACCAAATTTACTTCCTTGCAACCACATTGTTTTAAATAATATCACACCCTGGTTCACTTACACCTGCTTAGTTGTTTATGCTGTGGATTAATTTCACATTGTAAATAAAACATCAGCAAAACACTCACCTGATCCAGACGCTGCTCCTCTTCTTCTTCTTTTTTGGCGGTTGGCAAGCAACTTATTGATGTGCATTACCGCCATGAACTGGAATGGAGTGTGGATCGGGATGCTACATATATATTACTCCCAAGCCCCCCCAAAAAAGAAAAAGAAAAGAAACCTTATATCCTATCAATTTCGCTTTCTTAAGATAATTGATTAAATAACAAAAATATACAGACTCTGCTCTGCTGCTGCACGGAGTCTGAACCGGTTCTGATCCAAACCTGACTAGAGCTGACACACCTGAGGCTCCGCCCCCTGACCCAGCTGACAATAAACACCTTTATTTTCATGTTTTCCTTTGTATGAGTTGAGCTGTAAAACTTTAGGTCACATTTGAACTTTTTCAGGTTTTTCTCAGTTTTCTGCTCATTTCCAACCAACATTTTATTGCAGGAAATCATTTCAGGAAGGAACCAGAAGATTCAGGAGTCTGGGAGATGTGACTGTAACCGACCTGAACACTGAGGCCCCAGAGCGCCCCCTGCAGGATCTGCTGCACCATTAACCAGACAGAAATGGCAGTTTTATACAAGTTATTATTCTAATTCAATAGCTGATTTAATTAAACAAGTTTTGATTGAAAAGATTCTCATCTGTTTTATTAAAAAAAACATCTTCAGTCTGAATACTGCAAAAAATAAACTGCTGGCTAAATTAGTAGCTTAAAGCTGAAATCAACTTGAGATGTTTCTGCTTTTACTAATTTAAGCTGTGAAACTAAATGTGAAAACTTATAATACAGCAAAAATGGCATGGAGGATTAACATGAAGGTTTAGTTATTATATGTGTACACAGTCAGCTGCATAAAAAATACACAAAGATTCTTTAAAAACTTTATTTGGTCGTTAAACATCCAGCAACCCACATTGCATTAGAAGAATTATGAAAATCAAACATGAACCAATCAGCACATTATCCCAAAACAAAAAGAACTGCTCTTCGGGGCCCCTGGTGGACGCGGTAGGTACCACACGCTTCGCAAGTTTAAACCTTAAAGTTTGAACTCGGCATGGGAAGGGACGAGATTCTCACGGTACAACCTTGAATATCACATTTTTACAAAAACGAATCTTTAAGAATATCTCGGCAGGTAAGCGTTTCTCGGCAAAACACATGCCCAAGGCATAAAAAACTAAGCCTAAAGGCCAATAACACACAATTTCACTATGAAGTGATTTGTTTTCACAATATATACAGTATTTGATAATGTATGTAGAAATTATTTTATTGATAAAAAGAAAAAAAAAAAAGAATTGCTCTTCGGCGCCCCTGGTGGCCACGGTAGGTACTGCATGCACCGCAAGGTTTAAGCCTAAAGGCCAATAACAGGCACCTTGGTGGAGCTGATTTTTATTCATTTTTTGTAACAATTCCTGTCATATCAAAAACACACAATTTCACTATGAAGTGATTTGTGCTCACAATATATACAGTATTTGATAATGTATGTAGAAATTATTTTATCGATAAGAAAAAAAAAAAAAAAAAAATTGCTCTTCGGCGCCCCTGGTGGCCACGGTAGGTACTGCATGCTAAAGTTTAAACCTTAAAGTTTAAACCTTAAAGTTTAAACCTTAAAGTTTAAACCTTAAAGTTTAAACCTTAAAGTTTAAACCTTAAAGTTTAAACCTTAAAGTTTAAACCTTAAAGTTTAAACCTTAAAGTTTAAACCTTAAAGTTTAAACCTTAAAGTTTAAACCTTAAAGTTTAAACCTTAAGTTTAAACCTTAAAGTTTAAACCTTAAAGTTTAAACCTTAAAGTTTAAACCTTAAAGTTTAAACCTTAAAGTTTAAACCTTAAAGTTTAAACCTTAAAGTTTAAACTTAAAGTTTAAACCTTAAAGTTTAAACCTTAAAGTTTAAACCTTAAAGTTTAAACCTTAAAGTTTAAACCTTAAAGTTTAAACCTTAAAGTTTAAAACTTAAAGTTTAAACCTTAAAGTTTAAAAATTAAAGTTTAAACCTTAAAGTTTAAACCTTAAAGTTTAAACCTTAAAGTTTAAACCTTAAAGTTTAAACCTTAAAGTTTAAACCTTAAAGTTTAAAACCTTAAAGTTTAAACCTTAAAGTTTAAACCTTAAAGTTTAAACCTTAGTTAAAACCTTAAAGTTTAAACCTTAAAGTTAAACCTTAAAGTTTAAACCTTAAAGTTTAAACCTTAAAGTTTAAACCTTAAAGTTTAAACCTTAAAGTTTAAACCTTAAAGTTTAAACCTTAAAGTTTAAACCTTAAAGTTTAAACCTTAAAGTTTAAACCTTAAAGTTTAAACCTTAAGTTTAAACCTTAAAGTTTAAACCTTAAAGTTAAACCTTAAAGTTTAAACCTTAAAGTTTAAACCTTAAAGTTTAAACCTTAAAGTTTAAACCTTAAAGTTAAACCTAAAGTTTAAACCTTAAAGTTTAAACCTTAAAGTTTAAACCTTAAAGTTTAAACCTTAAAGTTTAAACCTTAAAGTTTAAACCTTAAAGTTTAAACCTTAAAGTTTAAACCTTAAAGTTTAAACCTTAAAGTTTAAACCTTAAAGTTTAAACCTTAAAGTTTAAACCTTAAAGTTTAAACCTTAAAGTTTAAACCTTAAAGTTTAAACCTTAAAGTTTAAACCTTAAAGTTTAAACCTTAAAGTTTAAACCTTAAAGTTTAAACCTTAAAGTTTAAACCTTAAAGTTTAAACCTTAAAGTTTAAACCTTAAAGTTTAAACCTTAAAGTTTAAACCTTAAAGTTTAAACCTTAAAGTTTAAACCTTAAAGTTTAAACCTTAAAGTTTAAACCTTAAAGTTTAAACCTTAAAGTTTAAACCTTAAAGTTTAACCTTAAAGTTTAAACCTTAAAGTTTAAACCTTAAAGTTTAAACCTTAAAGTTTAAACCTTAAAGTTTAACCTTAAAGTTTAAACCTTAAAGTTTAAACCTTAAAGGTTAAACCTTAAAGTTTAAACCTTAAAGTTTAAACCTTAAAGTTTAAACCTTAAAGTTTAAACCTTAAAGTTTAAACCTTAAAGTTTAAACCTTAAAGTTTAAACCTTAAAGTTTAAACTTAAAGTTTAAACCTTAAAGTTTAAACCTTAAAGTTTAAACCTTAAAGTTTAAACCTTAAGTTTAAACCTTAAAGTTTAAACCTTAAAGTTTAAACCTTAAAGTTTAAACCTTAAAGTTTAAACCTTAAAGTTTAAACCTTAAAGTTTAAACTTAAAGTTTAAACCTTAAAGTTTAAACCTTAAAGTTTAAACCTTAAAGTTTAAACCTTAAAGTTTAAACCTTAAAGTTTAAACCTTAAAGTTTAAACCTTAAAGTTTAAACCTTAAAGTTTAAACCTTAAAGTTTAAACCTTAAAGTTTAAACCTTAAAGTTTAAACCTTAAAGTTTAAACCTTAAAGTTTAAACCTTAAAGTTTAAACCTTAAAGTTTAAACCTTAAAGTTTAAACCTTAAAGTTAAACCTTAAAGTTTAAACCTTAAGTTTAAACCTTAAAGTTAAACCTTAAAGTTTAAACCTTAAAGTTAAACCTTAAAGTTTAAACCTTAAAATTTAAACCTTAAAGTTTAAACCTTAAAGTTTAAACCTTAAAGTTTAAACCTTAAAGTTTAAACCTTAAAGTTTAAACCTTAAAGTTTAAACCTTAGAGTTTAAACCTTAAAGTTTAAACCTTAAAGTTTAACCTTAAAGTTTAAACCTTAAAGTTTAAACCTTAAAGTTTAAAACTTAAAGTTTAAACCTTAAAGTTTAAACCTTAAAGTTTAAACCTTAAAGTTTAAACCTTAAAGTTTAAACCTTAAAGTTTAAACCTTAAAGTTTAAACCTTAAAGTTTAAACCTTAAAGTTTAAACCTTAAAGTTTAAACCTTAAAGTTTAAACCTTAAAGTTTAAACCTTAAAGTTTAAACCTTAAAGTTTAAACCTTAAAGTTTAAACCTTAAAGTTTAAACCTTAAAGTTTAAACCTTAAAGTTTAAACCTTAAAGTTTAAACCTTAAAGTTTAAACCTTAAAGTTTAAACCTTAAAGTTTAAACCTTAAAGTTTAAACCTTAAAGTTTAAACCTTAGAAGTTTAAACCTTAAAGTTTAAACCTTAAAGTTTAAACCTTAAAGTTTAAACCTTAAAGTTTAAAACCTTAAAGTTTAAACCTTAAAGTTTAAACCTTAAAGTTTAAACCTTAAAGTTTAAAACCTTAAAGTTTTAAACCTTAAAGTTTAAACCTTAAAGTTATACCTTAAAGTTTAACCCTTAAAGTTTTAAAACCTTAAAGTTTAACCCTTAAAGTTTAAACCTTAAAGTTTAAACCTTAAAGTTTAAACCTTTAAAGTTTAAACCTTAAAGTTTAAAACCTAAAGTTAAACCTTTAAAGTTTAAACCTTAAAGATTTAAAACCTTAAAGTTTAAACCTTAAGTTTAAAACCTTAAAGTTTAAACCTTAAAGTTTAAACCTTAACGTTTTAAACCTTAGTTTAAACCTTAAAGTTTAACCTTAAGTTTAAACCTTAAAGTTTACAACCTTAAAGTTTAAACCTTAAAGTTTAAACATTAACGTTTTTAAACCTTAAAGTTTAAACCTTTAAAGTTTAAACCTTAAGTTTAAACCTTAGAGTTAAACCTGAGTTTAAACCTTAACGTTTTAAACCTTAAGTTTAAACCTTAAAGTTTAAACCTAAAGTTTAAACCTTTAAAGTTTAAACCTTAAAGGTTTAAACCTTAAGTTTAAACCGTAAAGTTAAACCTTACAGTTTAAACCTAAAGTTTAAACCTTAAAGTTTAACAACCTTTAACGTTTAAACCTTAACAGTTTACAACCTTAAAGTTTAAACCCCTTAGTTTAAACCTTAAAGTTTACCTTAAGTTTAAACCTTAAAGTTAAAACTTAAAGTTTAAACCTTAAAGTTTAAACCCCTTAAGTTTAAAAAACCTTAAAGTTTAAACCTTAAAGTTTAAACCTTAAAGTTTAAACCTTAAAGTTTTAACCTTAAAGTTTAAACCTTAAGTTTAAACCTTAAGTATTTAAACCTTAAAGTTTAAACCTTAAAGTTTAAAAACCTTATAAGTTTAAACCTAAAGTTTAAACCTTAAAGTTTAAACCTAGTAAAGTTTAAACCTTAAGTTTAAACCTTAAAGTTTAAACCTTAAAGTTTTAAAACCTAAAGTTTAAACCTTAAAGTTTAACCTTAAAGTTTAAACCTTAAAGTTTAAACCTTAAAGTTTAAACCTTAAAGTTTAAACCTTAAAGTTTAAACCTTTAAAGTTTAACCTAAAGTTTAAACCTTAAAGTTTAAACCTTAAAGTTTAAACCTTAAAGTTTAAACCTTAAAGTTTTAAACCTTAAAGTTTTAAACCTTAAAGTTTAAACCTTAAAGTTTAAACCTTAAAGTTTAAACCTTAAAGTTTAAACTTAAGTTTAAAACCTTAAACGTTTAAACCTTAAAGTTAACCTTAAAGTTTAAAACCTTAAGTTTAAACCTTAAGTTTAAACCTTAAAGTTTAAACCTTAAAGTTTAAACCTTAAAGTTTAAACCTTAAAGTTTAAACCTTAAAGTTTAAACCTTAAAGTTTAAAACCTTACTTAAAGTTTAAACCTTAAAGTTTAAACCTTAAAGTTTAAACCTTAAAGTTTAAACCTTAAAGTTTAAACCTTAAAGTTTAAACCTTAAAGTTTAAACCTTAAAGTTTAAACCTTAAAGTTTAAACCTTAAAGTTTAAACCTTAAAGTTTAAACCTTAAAGTTTAAACCTTAAAGTTTAAACCTTAAAGTTTAAACCTTAAAGTTTAAACCTTAAAGTTTAAACCTTAAAGTTTAAACCTTAAAGTTTAAACCTTAAAGTTTAAACCTTAAAGTTTAAACCTTAAAGTTTAAACCTTAAAGTTTAAACCTTAAAGTTTAAACCTTAAAGTTTAAACCTTAAAGTTTAAACCTTAAAGTTTAAACCTTAAAGTTTAAACCTTAAAGTTTAAACCTTAAAGTTTAAACCTTAAAGTTTAAACCTTAAAGTTTAAACCTTAAAGTTTAAACCTTAAAGTTTAAACCTTAAAGTTTAAACCTTAAAGTTTAAACCTTAAAGTTTAAACCTTAAAGTTTAAACCTTAAAGTTTAAACCTTAAAGTTTAAACCTTAAAGTTTAAACCTTAAAGTTTAACCTAAAGTTAAACCTTAAAGTTTAAACCTTAAAGTTTAAACCTTAAAGTTTAACCTTAAAGTTTAAACCTTAAAGTTTAAAACCTTAAAGTTTAAACCTTAATTTAAACTATAAAGTTTAAAAACCTTAAAGTTTTAAACCTTAAAGTTTAAACCTTAAAGTTTAAACCTTAAAGTTTAAACCTGAAATTTACAAACCTCAAGTTTAAACCTTAAAGTTTAAAACCTTAAAGTTTAACCTTAAAGTTTAAACCTTAAAGTTTAAACCTTAAAGTTAAACCTTAAAGTTTTAAACCTTAAAGTTGAAAAACCTTAAGGTTAAAACCGTAAAGTTTAAACCGTAAATGTTTAAACTCTTAAAAAGTTTAAACCTTAAAGTTTAAACCTTAAAGGTTTAAACCTTAAAGTTTAAACCGTAGAAGTTTAAACCTTAAAGTTTATAACCTTAAAGTTTAAACCTTAAAGTTTAAACCTTAAAGTTAAACCTTAGAAGTTAAACCGTAAAGTTAAACCTTAAAGTTTAAACCTTAAAGTTAAACATTAAAGTTAAACCTTAAAGTTTAAACCTTAAAGTTTAAACCTAAGTTAAACCTTAAAGTTTAAACCTTAAAGTTTAAACCTTAAAGTTTAAACCTTAAAGTTTAAACCTTAAAGTTTAAACCTTAAAGTTTAAACCTTAAAGTTTAAACCTTAAAGTTTAAACCTTAAAGTTTAAAAATTAAAGTTTAAACCTTAAAGTTTAAACCTTAAAGTTTAAACCTTAAAGTTTAAACCTTAAAGTTTAAACCTTAAAGTTTAAACCTTAAAGTTTAAACCTTAAAGTTTAAACCTTAAAGTTTAAACCTTAAAGTTTAAACCTTAAAGTTTAAACCTTAAAGTTTAAACCTTAAAGTTTAAACCTTAAAGTTTAAACCTTAAAGTTTAAACCTTAAAGTTTAAACCTTAAAGTTTAAACCTTAAAGTTTAAACCTTAAAGTTTAAACCTTAAAGTTTAAACCTTAAAGTTTAAACCTTAAAGTTTAAACCTTAAAGTTTAAACCTTAAAGTTTAAACCTTAAAGTTTAAACCTTAAAGTTTAAACCTTAAAGTTTAAACCTTAAAGTTTAAACCTTAAAGTTTAAACCTTAAAGTTTAAACCTTAAAGTTTAAACCTTAAAGTTTAAACCTTAAAGTTTAAACCTTAAAGTTTAAACCTTAAAGTTTAAACCTTAAAGTTTAAACCTTAAAGTTTAAACCTTAAAGTTTAAACCTTAAAGTTTAAACCTTAAAGTTTAAACCTTAAAGTTTAAACCTTAAAGTTTAAACCTTAAAGTTTAAACCTTAAAGTTTAAACCTTAAAGTTTAAACCTTAAAGTTTAAACCTTAAAGTTTAAACCTTAAAGTTTAAACCTTAAAGTTTAAACCTTAAAGTTTAAACCTTAAAGTTTAAACCTTAAAGTTTAAACCTTAAAGTTTAAACCTTAAAGTTTAAACCTTAAAGTTTAAACCTTAAAGTTTAAACCTTAAAGTTTAAACCTTAAAGTTTAAACCTTAAAGTTTAAACCTTAAAGTTTAAACCTTAAAGTTTAAACCTTAAAGTTTAAACCTTAAAGTTTAAACCTTAAAGTTTAAACCTTAAAGTTTAAACCTTAAAGTTTAAACCTTAAGTTTAAACCTTAAAGTTTAAACCTTAAAGTTTAAACCTTAAAGTTTAAACCTTAAAGTTTAAACCTTAAAGTTTAAACCTTAAAGTTTAAACCTTAAAGTTTAAACCTTAAAGTTTAAACCTTAAAGTTTAAACCTTAAAGTTTAAACCTTAAAGTTTAAACCTTAAAGTTTAAACCTTAAAGTTTAAACCTTAAAGTTTAAACCTTAAAGTTTAAACCTTAAAGTTTAAACCTTAAAGTTTAAACCTTAAAGTTTAAACCTTAAAGTTTAAACCTTAAAGTTTAAACCTTAAAGTTTAAACCTTAAAGTTTAAACCTTAAAGTTTAAACCTTAAAGTTTAAACCTTAAAGTTTAAACCTTAAAGTTTAAACCTTAAAGTTTAAACCTTAAAGTTTAAACCTTAAAGTTTAAACCTTAAAGTTTAAACCTTAAAGTTTAAACCTTAAAGTTTAAACCTTAAAGTTTAAACCTTAAAGTTTAAACCTTAAAGTTTAAACCTTAAAGTTTAAACCTTAAAGTTTAAACCTTAAAGTTTAAACCTTAAAGTTTAAACCTTAAAGTTTAAACCTTAAAGTTTAAACCTTAAAGTTTAAACCTTAAAGTTTAAACCTTAAAGTTTAAACCTTAAAGTTTAAACCTTAAAGTTTAAACCTTAAAGTTTAAACCTTAAAGTTTAAACCTTAAAGTTTAAACCTTAAAGTTTAAACCTTAAAGTTTAAACCTTAAAGTTTAAACCTTAAAGTTTAAACCTTAAAGTTTAAACCTTAAAGTTTAAACCTTAAAGTTTAAACCTTAAAGTTTAAACCTTAAAGTTTAAACCTTAAAGTTTAAACCTTAAAGTTTAAACCTTAAAGTTTAAACCTTAAAGTTTAAACCTTAAAGTTTAAACCTTAAAGTTTAAACCTTAAAGTTTAAACCTTAAAGTTTAAACCTTAAAGTTTAAACCTTAAAGTTTAAACCTTAAAGTTTAAACCTTAAAGTTTAAACCTTAAAGTTTAAACCTTAAAGTTTAAACCTTAAAGTTTAAACCTTAAAGTTTAAACCTTAAAGTTTAAACCTTAAAGTTTAAACCTTAAAGTTTAAACCTTAAAGTTTAAACCTTAAAGTTTAAACCTTAAAGTTTAAACCTTAAAGTTTAAACCTTAAAGTTTAAACCTTAAAGTTTAAACCTTAAAGTTTAAACCTTAAAGTTTAAACCTTAAAGTTTAAACCTTAAAGTTTAAACCTTAAAGTTTAAACCTTAAAGTTTAAACCTTAAAGTTTAAACCTTAAAGTTTAAACCTTAAAGTTTAAACCTTAAAGTTTAAACCTTAAAGTTTAAACCTTAAAGTTTAAACCTTAAAGTTTAAACCTTAAAGTTTAAACCTTAAAGTTTAAACCTTAAAGTTTAAACCTTAAAGTTTAAACCTTAAAGTTTAAACCTTAAAGTTTAAACCTTAAAGTTTAAACCTTAAAGTTTAAACCTTAAAGTTTAAACCTTAAAGTTTAAACCTTAAAGTTTAAACCTTAAAGTTTAAACCTTAAAGTTTAAACCTTAAAGTTTAAACCTTAAAGTTTAAACCTTAAAGTTTAAACCTTAAAGTTTAAACCTTAAAGTTTAAACCTTAAAGTTTAAACCTTAAAGTTTAAACCTTAAAGTTTAAACCTTAAAGTTTAAACCTTAAAGTTTAAACCTTAAAGTTTAAACCTTAAAGTTTAAACCTTAAAGTTTAAACCTTAAAGTTTAAACCTTAAAGTTTAAACCTTAAAGTTTAAACCTTAAAGTTTAAACCTTAAAGTTTAAACCTTAAAGTTTAAACCTTAAAGTTTAAACCTTAAAGTTTAAACCTTAAAGTTTAAACCTTAAAGTTTAAACCTTAAAGTTTAAACCTTAAAGTTTAAACCTTAAAGTTTAAACCTTAAAGTTTAAACCTTAAAGTTTAAACCTTAAAGTTTAAACCTTAAAGTTTAAACCTTAAAGTTTAAACCTTAAAGTTGGTGCTGCTGCAGCACAACTCATTTCTCCAAACACAGGAAAAGCTCCAACAGAGAGGAGAAAGGAAATCCCTCAGTAACAACCTGAAGAAACTCACTGAAGCCTAAAAGGACATCAGGAAACTAAGGAAACATTTCTGGAAGCTCAACCTGATTTAATAATCAGCATTAAAATACAATCAATCTAAACTCTGACACAACACCTGGATACCTGTTCCATCCACACTCCCACACACCGATGAAGGAATGAAACACTAAACAGCCCTGCTGCTGAAAACCTGCTGTGGCCTCACTGTAATATCCAGAAATGTTGGATTGTCCTGCTGTTGCAATCAGAGGCCAAGAAGAAGCTTCAAGTTCTTCTCCTGTTCAGCTCTACGTTCCTGTCAGAGACTTCAGCTCCTCATGAGGAGAACAACTAAAGCCTTGAACAGACTGACACTAACATCCTGACATCTCTTCCCTGAACAAAGCTTTGCAGCATCAAGGTGACTCTTAGCGCCATATATGGACGTATTTCCTCTAAAGGGGGCGGAGCCTGGATTGGAGGAACCAGCAGCAGCTTCCAGGAACAAACCTTGGGAACCTCTGGAGGAGAACATGGAGATGAGATTCCTGCTTTAATCAGTGGATTCATTGATAGAAAACATGACGACTGAAATATCTGAGAGCTGCAGCTCCATTTTCTACAGATCTGCTGGAACATCAGATAGAAATGAAGAATTTCATCATTTCACATCAAATCTGTTCATCTTCCACAGATACAACTGAACTATTGACCTGAACTGGTTCTAAAGGTCTGGATGGTAAAAACATCCATTGTTTTTATGTCTCATTAGTTTCCAGAAAGAGTTGAAATGTTTCAGAAGCATTTATCCAGCAGCTCAGTAAAGATCTCTCCTCTTTCCAACCTGATTTAGTCCATGAAGCAGAACATCT
>NW_022587655.1:0-10071 GCF_003331165.1 Xiphophorus hellerii | reverse complement strand
CTGCTGCTGCAGCAACAGGAGGAAACTTCTCCAGCTCTCAACTTCTACACTCTGACTGCTTGTTACTTGTTAATCAATGTTACTGCCAGTTCAGCTGCTTACAACTATTTAATTGTTTTACTTATTGCAGTCGATTTAAACTAGAAGCTTGGTAAGATTACATAAAACTTCTCTAACCTAAATCAATTTAACACCCAAAACTCAGACAGCGTTTAGCAGCTTAACTTTCCTCGATATGTTTTTCAGATTTGATGGTGAATTTTTGAAAGCTAGCAGTTCATGATATCAGGGAGGCAAAGGCGGCACCAGAATCATTGATTACTTTCAAACTAACCAACAAATCAAAAAGCGCAAAGCGACTTGGATGTAACTTGTAACGCAACGCTTATTGATTGTAGTAAAGTAGAAAGTACAGATACTGTAAAATGGGTGGAGTAAAAGTTCCCACCATTAAATCTACTTACGTACAGAAACATGAAAAATGTCCTTAAGTTCAGTAACAAAGTTCTTGTCCCAACAACCAGGATCAGGTGAAGGACCTCTGCAGTCCCATGATGCTTCCTCTCCCTCTTCTAAACCATCTGATGGGCTGATATCATCCCTCTACTTTATCAATAAAATGTTATTTTTCCATAGGCAGAGGAACCGGGGGACGTATCACCCCCCCAATACTGGTGACAGTCACATTCGTCTCACCTAATAATTTCACCGAAGTTGCGAAGAATTTTGAAATCTTCCACTTGCGTGCTTTTATTTTGAAGGCCCTCCTTTAAGGCTCAGAGGGCTTAAAGGCAACAGGAGTCAGAAACTCCATGTGAAAGAGGTAAACAGTCTGTCAGGAATGTTGCCATGAACATTGTTTGTTTATAATATCTTGCTGTCACTTTATTTTCACATCTATAACGAAATATTTTTGGTTAAACCGTTTTAATTCTGGAATACTCACAGTTCAAAATGTTACTACTAACTTTGTCTAAAAGTTAGCTACTCTAGTCACAATGTTTTACTTCATCACAATGAGGCTGAAACAGCAGCAAAATTAGCCTTTAGCAACGGCTACACAACACCTGATCATACTGACCACTTCACATGTTTATTATATTATATTATATTATATTATATTATATTATATTATATTATATTATATTATATTATATTATATATTCAGGAGAATGGCGGGTGCTAGAATGATGTTGAAGAAAAGTGAAGAAGCTCTGGTGAGTCTTCATTTAGTTTATTGAAATATGTATTAACCGGTTTTAATTTTTAAATAAACTAAACTATTTTACTATGAGGAGAGCAGGTCAGGGAAGACAGGAGAGCAGGTGGAGTTTCAGGGTGTGAAGATGGAAAAATTATGTCAATTTTAGTAGAACCAGAAAGGAGAACATGTGACGACTGATGTCAGTTTTGATTTCTTTCAACATTTCAATATTTTTTTCATTATGTCCACACTGTAAGAGTAATGGTTAGGAGACATGAAAAGAAAAGAGCTTGAGGAGAGATTTAAAAATAAATGAGTGAAATTTTTTGCTGTCAGAAACGGGTTACTCAGTAAATAGAGTTCAGATATATAATAACCTATACATCTGAAAATTGTTAAGATGTTTAAATTCTCATTCTGTACGATAAAAACATAGTTTTTTATATTTAGTTAATTCACATTCTGATCCTGTACATTACTGTAGTGTCTGTTGTAAATACATGAATCTTTGCAGGGACATCAGGATGCAGAGAGAGGGAGGCAGAGACAGAAACATGTCAGTAGATATTTTAGTTAAATGTTTGTGGCTGAAAATGACAGGAGAAAAAAACATTTAGGCTTTTTGCCTCAGTGTTTTTCATTGCTCATGTTTGGTAAGTTGCTGAATGCAGGGCTGGAAAGTGAGACTGAGTTATCAGTGAGGAGCTAAGGTCCACCAGGGGGCGACATCTGGAAAATGATCCAAAGAATGAAAGGAATCAGGAAAGAATGGAAATCCCTTGTTTTACAGAGGAAATGAAAAATTGCAGTGAATGATGAGGAAAAAGTAAAATTTAAAAAACAAGTTTGATCTTAACAATTGATATACAAATAATAAAATGATACTTTTCACATCTAACAGACAGATCAAACTACTAAATGGATGAAAGTGTTAAAATTCTCACTTTCTTTCTTTGCCTCATCAATAGTTTTCTTCACTTTTTATGTATTTTATGTTTTATTAAATCCTGAAAGTTGTGAGTTTTGATAAAAATCTAAAGTTCTTTATTTTTCTCTCCCATAACTTTTAAACATCCATCTGACCAACATGGAGTTACTTTTCTTCTCATCTTTGCTTCTTGGGGCTGATTGGTCTGGAGCTCCATCAAATATTGTTTTAAAGTCCTTTCTGTCATCAGTAGATCATCATGGAAATCTAACTGAACTTCTTTTATTAATTTAGTCAGAGTCCCTATTAAACTATTAAACCCATCCCACTCTTTAATTTTCCTTGTGAGCCGTTCTTAGTCTGGAGAATATTCCAGAAAACTGGGTAATGATCTCTGCCTCCAGATGAGGCGTTGAAATATAATTATCAAATTAAATATTCAGCTTCATACTAAATGTTTCCCAGCAGACTGACTAAAGACATTTCTCCCTCTTCCTCCTCTATCAGACCTTCTCTGCTCCTGCAGCAGGTTCTTCCATACCTGAGAGCTTCCAGTCTCCAGTGTGGATCCTTCAGTCCAGCCGACAGCAGCTTCACTCCTGAGTCTCCTGGATGATTGTAGCTCAGGTCCAACTCTTTCAGATGGGAGGGGTTGGAGGTCAGAGCTGAGGCCAGAGAAGCACAGCCTTCCTCTGAGACCAAACAGCCTGATAAGCTGCAGACACACAATTCATCACATGATGAGAATATGAGAACATTGAGGTAGAACCCAAGGTCTGAACTGGTCGGTGGCTGGCTGGATGGATGGATGGATGGATGGATGGATATGTAACATGTGGAATATATAAGAAAGCAAAGCAACTGCTGTGATCTGTAATTATGCTTCTTTTTGTACCCAAGATGCAGCAATTTGTCATGAGCCCAGAGTTACCTGAGAGTTTCCAGGTTGCAGTTTGGACTCTTCAGTCCAGCAGAGAGAAGCTTCACTCCTGAATCCTGCAGGTTGTTGTTACTCAGGTCCAGTTCTCTGAGACTGGAGGACTGGGAGCTGAGAACTGAGGACAGAGCTTCACAGCTTCTCTCTGAGAGGTTACAGTAACTCAGTCTGAGGAGACAGAGAGAAAAATCTGTTATTAAACAATTCTACAAAATGTGTCTTTTTTCCCAGTCAACAATGTTCCTCTTTACTGATTTAAGGGACTGTTTTATATATAATTATGTTTTTGTTGTGAACTGGTTCAGTCTATAGATGGGCCTCCAGCCATGAAGGACTAAACTAAAGGCAACAAGGAGGCTGGCAAGATAAATATTAAATTCCTCTATGAACTAAATTAATCCCATGTCAGTTTTAACAGAAAGAGTCCAATGAAGCCTGAGAATCAAGGCTGGGCTGAAGAACAGCATCAGGCTTAGTTTGAGGATCAGCATCAGAGCTGGTTTGAGGGAAAACAGCAGCTTGAATCAAAGCAGAGCAAACCTACAATATCATCTTTCCATTTTTTAACTGTTGGATACAGAGATGGAAAACTGAGCAGCAACTGACAAAAAACTATTTTTGAACAAGAATCAAATTGTTCAATAAAAGGATTGTAAAAAAAAAGTCCTTTTTTGTTTGAGAAAAAAATGACAACAAAACTAATGTGGGAAAAATAGAAACAAATTTGCTCCTAAAACAATCCAAAAACAAGCACTAGCCAAACATTAAATATAGGGAAATTTAACCCAGTATTTAAATTAAAGAGTTCTGAAAACACCCCACCAACCTGACACTAAATGTTACTAAACACATAGAAAACACACTTTCAGAAGTTACCACAATTAAAACTGCATTCATAAATATCACAACATTGAACGGCCCTCCAAATATGTTTTAAACATTTTGTTGGAATAGGATGGGCCACCAATATGTTACGATCCTTATGTCATCACACAGAACTCACAAAATACAAAGTCCAGACCAGATGATGTTTCTAACAAAGAGGTTTTATTAAACCCAAGTCTGGACACAAAGTGGTTCTGGCAGTTTGGTAAAATAAAAGAGTGAGAGAACGAACAAATAAGGCAGCAGTTGGCCGTCGGATTCAGGCCGCTGTGGGGCTCATACTGATTCTAATCTAACGTTCATAATAGTTATCTCTTCTTTAATTTCTAATTATTTATTATTATTTCTATTGGTTTACTTCAATTCAAATAAAAACAGCTTGTTGATCCCAAAAGGAAATAAAATCTTCTTGTGACTCATATTAATTCAAATTCTTCAAAGTGTTATTTTAGATATTAATGACTGTTTAGTTTAAAAGATCTCTTATTGTCTGTATAACAGTGAATTTCAAGAAGGTTCTGACTTTATATTATATATATTCTAGATAAATTCCTCTACTTGTTTCTCTGAATATAGATGATTATTTTAACATGTTGCTCCTCCTCTTCCTGTTACTGAAACATTTCCACTTATTCTAGAATCTATAATTAATCTCAGCCATATCTCTTCAATGCCAATAATATCTGTTAATGTAATTTATCTGAACAGTCTAACTTCCTGTCCATCAGCCAATCAGCTTCTTGTATTTTCTCAGTAGGTCCATCAGTGGAAGCCCCGCCCAGCCCATGATGCTCCTGGTTTGTGAAGACAGAGAGACAAACTGAACTCTGATAGGAAACAGTTTCAAACTGATTTTCTCTCTCCAACCTCTTGGTTCCTCATGGAGCTATATTTGGCCCCCTGCTGCTCTGACTACCATGTCATTGTGGTTCCAGTAGATGGGTTGGATTCCCAGGTTCATTCAATACCATGTGAAAGATTCCTATCGTTTAAATGAGTTTGTTTGCAAAATTACCCAGTCAAAATTAACAGAAATAACTTGAGTTATTTAGCTTGTCATAAGAGAGAAAATGAAGTTAAAATTTTATCCATTAATTTATAAATGCCATGGTTGTAAACTAGATATTCAGCTTCAAACTAAATGTTTCCCAGCAGACTGACTAAAGACATTTCTCCCTCTTCCTCCTCTATCAGACCTTCTCTGTTCCTGCAGCAGGTTCCTCCATACCTGAGAGCTTCCAGTCTCCAGTGTGGATCCTTCAGTCCAGCCGACAGCAGCTTCACTCCTGAGTCTCCTGGCTGATTGTAGCTCAGGTCCAACTCTTTCAGATGGGAGGGGTTGGAGGTCAGAGCTGAGGCCAGAGAAGCACAGCCTTCCTCTGAGACCAAACAGCCTGATAAGCTGCAGACACACAATTCATCACATGATGAGAATATGAGAACATTGAGGTAGAACCCAAAGGTCTGAACTGATCATTTTCAGAAGAGGAAAAAAGTAAATAAATGAACCTGTTAATAAAATGAAATAGTAATAACACTCTAATTGCGTTACATGAATAATAAAAATCAACATTTGTCACTTATAGAACAGATCAGAACAGAAACATCCTTCATTTTTCCACAGCAGGGAGTTCAGGTTTACCAGCAACAAGTTTAAGATAAATGGAAAAATCAGATATTCAAGAAAATGTAAAAACAAAAATAATAATAGACTGTAGAGTAAGGACACATTTACAATAGAGGGATAATAATGCTGTACATTTACTAAAAACAGCATAATCAGTTTGAAAAAATGTGCAGCTGAGTAGGGCAATTTATAATCATATGTAATATGTGTATATTTGTACATTGAAACAGCAATAGACTATTTAAAAGACACTTAAAAATAATTAATGTAACAGCCAGGATATATATAATTAATGAGTTTTTTGGGAGCAGTTCTGGTTAGAAAGTCTAACAACTTCTGGGAGGAAGGATCTGCAATAATGCAAGAGTCTTTGTTGCTCTGAGTGTTTCACAGATTTATTTCTATAGATAGGTTTATAGTTGATGCATTTAAAACCAGGAGAGTGGACCAATCACACAGCTGGTGCCTCTACATGTTGCCTCGTGCTGCCACTGCTTGGTCTCTGAAGCGTGGATCATGTTCACCCCTTTTCACTCAAACTGGACACAGGCTGACCTGTATGGACATGGGCGTAAATCCCAGGTGTGTTGGGGGGTCCAGATCCCCCAATCTTGGAATTGTCCCACCAAAGAAATCATGAAATAAACCTTTGTATTTAAACAATAACAATATGAAAAGCCAATAGAAACAAAGAACGAAGTAAATCTGCCATTCATCTAAGAAAAAACTAAGAATTAATTGTAGGTTCCCCCACCATTATTAGAACAATGGTTCAGTCCAAAGTGTAGGAGGAGCAACAGCAGCTGAACCACAGGCTCTGTTAGAGCCGCTGAAATGAGGAGCTAGCTGTTAGCTGTGGCTCTGCAGGACAAAGAAAAAACCCTCCAGTAAGTAAATACTAGTGATGGTGAGATGAAGCCTCATGAGGTATTGAACCACTTGAGCCAACTGGTTCGAGAAAGGGTTCATTTCTTGAGGCTTCATGTGCACACGAAACCACCTACTGGCCAGGTGTATAATCACAGCCAGCTGTATCTTAACACGTGTGATGTATTGAATTTTTGTCTATTATGGCTCTTGGGAATGACTTCACAAAAGGTGTAGGACGAAATCCTTTGTCTACATAAATTATGTATACACATATGTGTATAATAAAATATTGTTTGAATGTATTCTCTGTGTGTAATTATTCCCAAAATAGTAGTGTCATGTGATATGGCATGTTGTGTAATAAAGTTTTTCTGTGACTCTAGAAAAATGGCATGGGCTTAATCAGGCAGAGGACAGTGAAAGTGCTTGTGGAACTAGGGAGGGGGTAGTGAATAGGCTAATGCTTGTGTAACTTGGATGATTTCATGCATTTTCATTAAGAAACAACAATTTCTCCAGTTTTTGGTTTCAAACGATTTCTCTTTTTTGACACTACATGGATGAGGTGTTATTATTGTACCCCAACTCCTTGGAGCACAATAAACACCTCACCTTTACAGAAAATAAGAAACAGTGACAAATACAGTTCCTCATAAGCAAACCTAATGCATCTGCAAATGTTCAGTTCACCTTACCTTGTTAGGGCTTATCAAATCAAAATGTTCCCACATAGGGGAAATCCTCCTCTTTCTCGCCGGCTCCATCCTACTCCTATCCTGTCCTCGCGCTCCTAAATCTCCTATCTATCTATCTCTCTCCTAAACTCTCCAAACACCAAACTAACTCTCTCAAACTAAATAACCATTATCCAAACTCTGCTATCCAAACTATCAAAACTCTATCCACTCTCTCAACTGACCGCAACTCGCCTACAACAACCCACATTTTGAATGGAGCCTGTGGGGTTTCTAAAGCTGTCAAACCCCGCGCCAAACTCTGAGCCACTTCCCGAAGCAGTCACGTGGTACAGCCGGGCAGCGAGGCTTCGGACGTCATCGTTTTCGGCTCCTCCCCTAAATGAAGCAAGCCTCGATACGCGCTTTACGGAAACGCCCCCTCCATTACTCGACACACGCCTCGAAGCCTCGGCACATCACGTAACATCACTAGTAAATACTTAAAGCTAAAGACATGTAACATTTTATTTACTTTCACTGCTCAAAAGGAAGAAACACACAAACAAAAATCAGACCACAGTTTGTTCATTTCATTACTTCAGCTGTATCTTGATAAACTGCATTGTTATGCCTTAAATTAAAACTGGCTACATTGTTTTCATAGACTTGGTTCCTTTTTCTGTCAAATGTGGCCAATATTTCAATTATGTTTAACTCTTTAACTCTTACTTTAATAAGAAGAGTTTGAATCTGGAGGGGCTGAGTGTTACCACTAGCTGACAGCTCCGTATGTGAGCCAAGAGCAGAGGGGCTATTGAAGCTGATAGTAATACAAAATAAAGTATGTCTTTATTTTTATAATCTTCAATGTAGAGCCTTTAAAACCACAAAATAAAATGTAAATATTTTTCTAGAAATCTCTGGTGCTCAGCCTTAAATTTAAGTTATGATACTTCCATAATATTCAATTTCTACATATTTATAGGTTCTCTGCCATCCAGGACATGAAAAAAACCCTTGTTGCACATCCTATCACAGTTCCACTCTGAAATTCACCAAGTTCTTGAGAGCAACACATTTTTTCACAAATGTTTGTAAAAACAGTCTACATGTGTAGAGGGGTGAAAAACACGTTATTATAACTAAAAACCAAGAAGTAAGAAAATAGGCACCCCAACATTATTTTTCATTTTATATCTTAAATTTCTCGTTGTAATAAGTTATATACAGTAGCGTTATTTCATTTCGTCCGTGCAATTCCGCGCGCGGCCGCCAGGGGCGCTGTCCCGTTGGTGGTATAGAAAAGGCTGAGCACATAAGAAGAATAAATCTTCCTGTTAGATGCTGACGGAAGCTCAACGTGTGTCTCATCTTTTCTGTATCACAGGTTAGTAAAAATGTATTTTTATGCATACATTTGGGAGTTGAAGAGGTTATTGAATCGGGAGTTGACTAGTGAGTCATGTTGTCCGGTTTGTGATGCGTATTGTGTGGAAGGCAGGACACAATTCTGGAGGCTGGTTTATGCTAATGCTAGCGGACTTTGTTTCTGTGTATTGAGCTAGCTGAGAAACAGCTAAAGGACTGCTGAATTCATATTGAACTGGTTGGATTTTGTACATTTCAAAACGATTTTCAGATAAATGATGCTATTTTAATTGCTTTATCTGCAAAATGGCGTTTCCTTCTCAAAAACCAGCAAAACCACGACATTCGTAGCTAATGGCTGTTAAGTGTAAAGGTTAGTAAAGAGATGTAGCGTTAAAGGACCATTACACCTTTTTCAGTTCTGTATTTCTTTGAGTAGCAGATAAAGTATTATTGTTATGTAAAACAATACAGTTGTAAGATAAGATGTTTAAATATTAAAGTATATTTTATCTGTGCAGAATAGAGGTTGTGAAGGCTATTTAAATAGCTAAAAGCAAATTCATGTACTTTTATTGGGATTGTTAAAAATACAAAAGATTTGAAAATATGGAGTATGTTCATTGTACACAAGACGAATAAATCTTAATGTTAGATGCTGACGGAAGCTCAGCGTGTGTGTCTCATCTTTTCTGTATCACAGTGTAACCCTGTCCATGTGAGACGACACCTCGCTGTTCCTTAGACTCTGCGTTGTGTTTTCTTTAATGGTGGTTGTCGGAAGGAAACTTGAGGCAGAAATCGGACACACACGGCGGTTGAGATCGTGGTTTAGACCGTTTATTCGGACCAACCGACAGCGCAGCGGCTTCGCCTTCAGAATTCACAGCAAATACTGACCGTTGTTCTGCCAGCGCACCGTAACAGACGCCAAGTACGGTGTTCTTCAACGGACACACTTTACCAACTTCCATAACTCAAAGAACAAATCTAACATTTTGGTGGCATCCGCTGACATATTTAAGCCACTGCCCTACAACAGCATGACACGTTGAGGGAAGATCATCTTCTACTTTACCCTCAGCCATCCAAGGTTGCAGGGTAACACATGCCTAGGTGCTCACTCTGTAGTTCATGAAGATGGCGGCGCCCAAAATGGCTGCGGCTGCATGGGCTCTCGACAACTTGCGAGTATTTGAGCAAAATACTCCGCCTAAAACGCTACAAACTTTGCATCCACTCAGTAAGTTAGCATATGATTGCCAGCGTCTGCTGGAATTACGATCATCAAGTGATTTTGGACTCATAAATACGACTACTCTGGAGTGTTTACGTGATCTCAGAGTGCTACGGAAGCAAGACCCAGCGGCCCGCAGCGCAGTGGACTCGCCTAGCAGCACTAGCCGGAGGAGGAGAAAGCGAAGGCGGTGCGACAGGCAGCGGAAGCGCGGCTGTCGAAGTGGACTAACAGCTAAGCTAAACGCTAACCCCCACAGATCGCCGCTTCCGTCCATCTTCCTCTCCAACGTCCGCTCTCTGGACAACAAAATAGACCATCTGCAACTAGAACTGTCT
>NW_022587654.1:191022-250000 GCF_003331165.1 Xiphophorus hellerii | reverse complement strand
AAATTCATATTTTCAGACCCAAAACTCATTTTGTCGTATTATTCCAGACTGGTACGCAAAGCAGGGCAGAGGAAATGCTTGTGAAAGAAGAGAAATGACTTGTAATAATGTAATCTGACATTTCTGCAATAACGTTTAATATTTCTCCAAATTCTATCTATAAACCTTCATGTATTTTGTTGGGATTTGATACAAGAGAAAGAAGTTTCTGCAAAAATCTAAAAAGTGTGGCATGTTTTTATATTTTCAACTTGATGCTTTTCAATAAAATCCTCTGGTTTGAAGAGATGGTTTGAACTTCCTCTGGGTTTCTGATCAGGTGTAAAAACAATACCTTGTTGCCATGGTTACACATCACCACTGCACAGCCGCCGATGCCAGAGGGAATAATTGTCCAAACATGCAATGATTCAACCAAAAATATATGCAAATATGCAATGTATTAGTAACATTTTAGGAGTATTCATTTATAAAATAATAATTATTGTGTGTTTTCTAAGTAAATATGTTTTTTTAAGTATTTCTTTAAAAGGAAATGTCTTCTGCCACCAGACTGTGGGAAAAAGCAGGAAAATCCTGTGGAAAAATGAGAGCTGCAGCTGACAAATTAGATGATGCTGTGAGAAAACTCTCCACGTGTTGCGACAGAAAACAAATGAGCTGCAGCCGACGAGAAGTGAATCAAATAGGAGGGCATGGTTCGGCTAAACAGCCCTGACTTGAGCTTCGCTGCTCGTTTTTCCACCAGAACAACGAACGCAGAAGAAGTCCGTTTATGTTCTGGTTGAAATGTGATGAGCAGCACAGCTGGACAGAAACACAGCAGCAGCACGGAGTGATGAATGAGAGGCAGCAGCTGACATCTCACTGTGAAAATCCCCAGACTTCCAGGTTCTCACAGATAAGAGAAGCAGGCATCTTTCTCTTCCTCCTCATCGTCATAGGGTCCATGTCGTCTGCCAAGCGGGACGTCCAGCTGTTCCACATTCCAGCTGCTGGACCTCACACACCCAAAACTGCGTGGCACACTCGTTTATTCAGACAATGTTGCTGTTAGCAGATGTGCTGAACGCTCTCACTGCAAAAACACAAAAGTCATTTTGGTCTCGTTTCTTGACACATTTAAAATAAGTCCAAATTATTTCACAAGTTGCCTTTCAGCAAGAGATAGAGGCTTGTTTTGTTTTAGGTAAATAATTCTTTAATATTGATGAAAAAGAACTTGTTGCATTGCTAGATTATTTCACTTACAACAAGACATTTTTCCCATGATAAAAGTTAATTTATCTGCCAATGGAACTCATCAATACAGTATTAAGTAAGTATTTACTTCAAACAAACCTTTAAGTAAATAATTGCTTAATTATTTACTTAATAAATAAATAAGTAAATTCTGCATTCTGGGTAAATGCAACCTAAACAAACGCACAAGTTTAGCGAGACAAACGACTCGTGGAACTTTGCCACAGACAAATAACCACTAAAATCCATTTCTGCTTACATTTTGCAAAGAAGGAAGTTGCGCTGAGTGTCTTCAGAGGTTTTCCTGTTGTTTCCATCAGTGGTTCTCGTTGCAGCGCCCCCACAGGCGAGGAGGGGAACAGGCTTTCAGAGTTTAGTTCATTTGAGTCAGTGCAGAGTGAAAGTGAGCTGCAGCAGCTTAACATGTAACAAATGTTGCCATTTTGGTTGCAAATTGAACCGAGTCTACTGGAGTATTAGGTGTGGGAAAACCCTCAAAGCAGTGTTGTCTCTTAATAAATAAAATGTTAAAAATATAACTTTAATTCGACACTGTGTTCAACAGAGAACATGTATGTAGACATCGCTAAATAAGTAAACCTCTGACACATTTTCTTTATTTTATTATTGTGGTATTTAGCAATCTAACTGACCTAAAACATGAGAAGTTTGGTCGGATTTTACTTCAGTGTCAAAAGAAAGCTGAAAAAAGCTTTTTATTGTGTGTATTACTGTATTACCCAGAACTGAATATCAACTGAACATGAAGTGACTTAGAGTTTTGCAGCAATTATCTTAATAAGTCACAGCAGCTTCCTGTTTCTCTCGTTTCCCTTCTCATTATTCTCCTCCTCTCTGTGAGGCAGAACAAACACATCAAAAGCTTTAGAAACTAATAAAACCACATCACAATCCATTTCTGTCTGATAACATGATCCCAAATGCTGACTTAACATTCCAGATTTATGACCCGGAACATCATCACCCACCAGTTCTGATCACTGTCTGCTGTTGCTCCAGGCCCCTAAGCCATAAAAAGTTCAGCTTTTTACTCTCTGCTGTGTTTTTTCTCCACTATTCGTTGCACAGGAGCAGATGTGTTTCATCAGGAGTGTTTTCTGGTGGACAATAAAACATCTGAGCATGTGAACTGTGTCTGAAACCTGATAACATGAAGCTGATAGAGCTGAGAAACTGCAGCAGGACCTTTAAAATCTTTACATTTAACTTATTAAGTAAGTGTGGAAATGCATAAAACATTATTAATTATAATATGCAAACAGTAATTCATATAAAGTCCAAACTACAAGCAGAAAGCAGGACAAAAAGATTCATATTTTTCACACATGCTGATGCAGCCATACACCACAACAACCAGCAGATGGCAGCAGAGTCTTAGCTCACTGTTAAACTCCATTTATTACTGATTTAATGTCAAAATAAAAGCACTGGATGGACAGAAATCTGATTTTAACATTATAGTTTCTATTTGTTATTGAAATTTGGGCAGAAATATTGGTAGAAATGTAGTATTTGGTGATTATTTTGTTTTTTTCTAACAGTAAAATGATGTGCAGTACTGGTTTGTTGACTCTGCAGCTCCTCCAGAGTTACCATTGGCTGCTTCTCTAATTAATCCCCTCCTTTCCTCGCCTCTCAGTTTAGTCAGGCTTCCATTTGATCCACATGGTGCTTTCCCACTATCAGATAACTGGAATCATCTACAAAGCCAAGCAGGCAAAGTAGAAGAAAGTTTCCCTCAAGGCTACTTTGGCAGAAACTCAGAAATCAGCACCCATAACAATCCTGTAGGATGTTGGCGTGAACAAAAGCAACAAGAGGCTGCAAGACGTTTTAATTCCCTCATGCAGCCGCGGGCGCTGCATTCACAGCCGACTGCAGACAGTCAGCCCCTTGTTTGAGCCGCTGAATGAGGACGTCTGTTTTAGAAAGTGCTCCGTTTTCAGGAAAATAAATTAAAAGCTCTTAATGAAATGAGTGGCAGAGGAAAATGAAAAGTAACTTTGAAGCTTGCTTCGGTGGTTAGAAGTGAAACTATTATCTGAACTCAGCAGCATTTCAGCTGCAGGAGCTTCAGGCGACGTGAGCGTGAGGCCTTGCTGCTGCTGCAGGTTTAAATTCCTGTAGGTCGAGGACTGATTATGACCCCCATGATGTTAACGCTGAGTCATAAAACAGAAAAATTACAGATGAGAGAACGTTTTAGTTCAGAAAGTTCGTTCTGTAGCAAAAAAACAGTCATACAGTAAAGAAAATGTGGACTTTCCCCACTGATAAGGGAATATTTCCAAGAAAGTTAAAATTTAACCAGACAATTCAAAGAGGTTCTGATGCAGGAATATTTTGATGTATCCATCCTTGAACCTGGACTTGAAGCGCAGCAAGAAATAAAAATGGTGGAACAGAATATCTACCAAGCATTAGGCCCGACTAAATTAAACTTTTCTGTAATGCTGGAGACTCTAAGTGCTTAATAAAATGTATTTAGAGGATTAAAAAGGTGAATTTTGCATGATATGTCATTTTTAAAAGTGTTAAGATTCAACAAAACACCATTCTTATTTTGTAATTTCCGCTAAGCCTCTTTCTTATTGGAGTCTCAGCTGGCTCATATCTTTGCCTTCTTATTTATTTACGAACAACAAAACAGAAAACAGTTTGAGAGAGAAATTATCTTCCTTATTTTGTAGGTAAATCAGCCAGAATGTACAAAAGCTTTAATTTCACAGGGAATAATAATACTAATCTCTCTGTAACATAGAATTTATTTTATATTTGAAAGTATTTTTTCACTGTTTTACTTCTTTGATTGTTTTAGATTGAAACCACATTCATTTCTAATAATTCTCTAAATATTCTAGATTATATTTTGGTTAGAAGCATGCACCAATTGTGTCAGATTTCAGACAGCTTGAAACATCTGCTAAGTCCAAACATTTAAATCTCTACCCAGGTGTCCCAGCTATTGAATTAAGCTAAATTTAGCATGAAGCCGTATGCTGCATGTGGATTTCTGATGATTAGATCTGAAGGAGCGAAGCAGGTGAGAGCAGAAACCTCAGCCACCATCGTCACGAGTTCTGCAGCTGGAAAAACAACATTCCCCCATTAGCTGAGATCAGAACGGCCAGCGCGGACCTTCACACGGACTGTACATGGAAAGATGAAAGATGTAAAACCAAACATCCTGTCACCCCCTCTGCATGAGGTCACACCTCTGCTGCAACACTTTAACATCTTGCAGCAGGTAGAAAACACCCCCAGCTGCACTGGGGAGACTTTGAAGTTTCACTGGTTGCAGTCTGCAGGGCTAATCAACCGCAGGAGGCAAACGAAGCTGCATGCGAGACACGCTTGGGATAAAAGCTGTAATTACACAAAAATGGGAGTAAACTGCAGATGGGAAAAGTCCCTGAGGTGATGTGGAGCACAAGAGACGCCGCGAGTTTGTTTTAAGAGGCCGAGCTTTCACTATTTAGTCAACCTGTCCAAACGCTGCATACACAAGCATATCTATACATAAACACTACAAGTTAAATCATCTTCTTGAACTTTCTAAATATATATTTTTAACTCAAAAGCAGAAAGAGCTTCAAAACTAAAAGTTTGAGAATCGTTAAGCAAATAATCAATAAATCATTGAGTCGTGATTTATTACTTTTCTCTTTTCTCACAGCTTTTGTTTCAACTTGTCCTTGTTTTTGAAGGACTATTTTGTTTATTATAGACTTAATAATTCATTTTATGTGTTATTTTGTTCATTTATTTTGGATAATTAACATATCTCTATAAAGGTTTATTAGAATTTAAAGTTTATTGATTTTTCAAAATGTGTTATTATGTTATTAGAATAATATTACTTGAAAATGGTCTCAGAACAACATTATTGTTTAGCACAATAACTTCTGTTACAATTTCATTGTGACTGCAAATAAAAATTAGTTTTGAAATTAACTTTTTCCTCTTCATTAGAAAAAGGAAGTGATTTGAATAAAAAAAAAACTTTGTATTGTAGACAACATTTTTTTACAAATGTCTATTCTAAACGTTTTGATAATTTTTAAATATATTTTTAATTAAAATTAGTTTTTGTTTGAATAATAATGAAGCGAATTTACCTCCATCTATACAAATCAATTTATAATTTTTAGGAGAAACAAGAAATAATTTATGTTTACATAGACTAAGTGTTATTGTTCTAGTTTTTACTTCCATACACAGTGAAATAATCTGGCTCTTAATTAAAAAAAATAAGTAATACATAAAATTATTAATAGATAATCCAATAAATTGTTTTATATTATTAAATCAGTATTTATTGAATCAAACTGATATCAAACTGAATTGTGGTCCAAAGAATCAAAATTAGAATTTAAGTGTGAGGTTATTAACTGGAGGTAAGATACTGACTGCTCAAAAGTACTCATCTTTAAATAAACTGAACATTTTTAAAACTTTATACAGCCAATCAAAACGTGGGATCAGATTATATGAGCAAAAAAAGTAAAATGTTAGAGTAAATTTAATTCTTCCTACAGAAATGACTTCATAAATCAGCAAACATTTAAATAACATTCAGTTTACATAAACATCTAATCTAATCTGATCAGGATTGTAGGAGGTGATTAACTTTACAGATTAAACCCAAGAAAACATGTCACACATGGATTATAATTCATTCATCTGTAGTGCATTTAAAGTTTGTATAACCGATTATTTCCTGTATAACTTCACTCTTTATAGTCTTCGCTTCCTTCGTAAAATCTCCCTTCTCTTTGTTTTCAGCTTTTAAAAGCTCAAAATATTAGCCAAGAACTTTTCTCCTGTAAATCCCAGGCGGAAAATTAGGGCTTCGTGTTCAGGCAGGTAATAGACTCTCCAGTCGGGATAAATAAACTACTATTCTCAGCTCCAATTATCCCACAAACCCCCCTGTATTTTCTTTACACCCTGAATACACACCATGGAGCTTAGAGTTTTATTACTCCCACTTGCGTCTGCTTTAATATATAAGCTCTAATATAACATAAAACATGGCGTTGGGCCACCCAAGAGAAGCATCTTCTGCTCGTTATGAGCTAAAAACTGTAAATCTGGAGTTAAATGGAACAAACGTAAACAAGGAGGATGTAGAGATCCACTCTGTCGACAGAACCAGATGGTAAATGACTGTTTTATGAGGCTTTTTTTTATGACTAGAGGCAAAACATTCCCTTATTTGGAGGATTTTAACAATCATGCTTCCATTTATCTTTTTGTATAGATTATTTACCTTCATAGAAACTTGTAAACTCTGCAAAAACCTGCATTTTTATGCACTGAAATGTTTCTGAGTTGATGTGTGAATTCCTGTAAAGCTTGCAAAGCACTTCTGCATATTGAGAGGCTTTGTCTCGACATGAACGTGTGGGCATGCCTGAATGTCAGCATAATATTTGTGTGTATATATATATGTGTGTGTGTGTGTGTAGTCTGCAGAAGAGACAAGCTGCCAGGTAAAATTAGGCCATGAAGATGATGAGTGTCTGTTTTACTGGGAGGGTCTGATGAGCCCTGGAGAAAGGAAAATCTGAACTTTTAATTTGATTTAAAAGAGCAAATTCACCTTGCTCTTAAAATTGAAAATGTTCTCAGAAAATGTTAATAACGTAACAGAATTACACTGATTCTTCAAGGATTTTTAATTAGTTTAACTTGGTTTTCTTTGAAAAGATCAATAAAATGAAACAGAAAAATGCATTAAAAGAAAAACTGCACCACAAAAAGGCTGAAACTTAATGTAAATATCTGCAAAATAACAAACAAAATGTAAAGGAGCAACAATAGTCGGCATAAAATGATCAGAAAAACATCTATGGTGACAAAAATAAAACAAAGAAAGAACTGAATATTTAAAAAAACAACCACAACAACACATAAAATTGTGCTTAAAACATTAACTACTTCTGGCAAAAGTTGGAAATTAACCACAAAAAGACACAATAGCCACAAAGAAACACAAGAATACATTTTTGGGTGAAAGCTGCAGAGAAACAATGGTCATTAAACGTTGCCATGTTTAAACTAAAGTAGTGAGTTTTTGCATGTGGGAAAAAATCTCTTAGGCTTTGCTGGAACACAATTAGCTGGAACCGCACTGAAATATGTTACAAGCTAAACTATGAAAACCGAGCAAACATGCAATAATTAGCCGAGCAATTGAGCAAATGTACGTTCAGAAACAAACGATGAAGCTTTGCATGTTTTATCAGAACATTACAGAAGTACAGGAAGAGGAAAAAACTTAAGAGGGAAAAGGAGAAGTAGAAATAAAGTTTTGTTGGTGGTGTGTGTGTATCTAATGGATACCATGGAGACCCTGGAGGCGGGTCGTTTTGGGCAGCAGTTGCCAGGCGATTGGGGAGAGTTGGCATTGCACTTACCTGTAATTGATGCCACATTGTTCCAAAACAACCACAAATACATTAATGCACATTCACACACACCATGCGGTGGTGAGTTTTCCAATCTGTTGGCTTGTGTCTACCTTGATCCATGATTTTTGTTCATCTGCACCAGTTGCAGTTTTCTGGCCGATCTTTAAAAAAGCCTGATCTGTTGATTACGATTTTGGTCGATACCAATTTTTAAAATCTGAAATGTTGCTAAATATAGCAAGAAAGTCGCTGATTTGGCAACAGAGTTACCTTTAAACATGCAACATGAACTGGGAGGTAGATGAGATCTTGGAGGAAGATCAGCTTCACCTGTACACATCAGCCGATCACCAATTACTAAAAAATTTAGGAAATCATCCAATCGATAAATCGGTGCACCCCTACTTTCATACAACGGATGCAGGTGCATCTGAGGTGCGTTTAAAGTTTATATACAACCGATTCTATCTTATATAATGTTGCAGTTTAAATGAGGCGCTAAAGTCGCATAAAAACAAAAACAAACTCAAAAACAGCTTCTTCCCTAAAGCAATTAACACCCTGAACGCTCACATGCACTAATTATATGATGGTTATGTCTGTATGTGTATAGAAATTTAACTGATTAATATTGTAAATATCACCATATTTATGCTTATAATGTATATATTTCCTACATTGTTTGCACTGTTGGGCATGTGCACAGTGACAAACATTAAATTCATAGTTTAATAAATTTATTTTGGGGTGACTGAGGTTTGGGGGTTCCAAATTTCTTTCTAAATTTAATCTGAAGAGTTTTGTCAGGTAGGAACAGGCAAAAAACAGGATATTAAATATACCTACATGAAAAGTATGCAAAGAAATGACGCTTTAAGATTATTTTCTGGCAGCTACACGTTCATATGCAACAAAAACTGAAGGCAGATAGAAAATGGAGATAAATGTGCCCAAGGAAATATCAATCCATAAAAGGCACACAAACACAAAGAGACGCAAAACGACCATATAAAGATATGAATTCCCATCTTAAATGGATCCTGTAACCACAGAAAAGCCTCCAAAAACTCCAAATAGATAAAAACCTGCCACATAAAGACAAAACAAGGACCCAAAGTGATGCAAAATAAAAACAATAGAGGCTAAAATCAGCAGAGCCAGTCAGTGTTCGATGTGATGCGCCCAGGTAACATCCAACTCAAACACAGCAGGTAGCGTCTCTGACAGCTGAGGAGAAGATTTGCCCTCAACTCCCAAAAAGCAAGTCTGGACACTTTCATCAAGCTCAGACACATTCCTGCTAGGAAAGCTTCTCTTTGCATCCATGAAACTTATTAGAAAAGAAGCCCAACACATTCCTTTTAATAAGATTTCCTCAATATTTTAGCACCTTCCTCACAATTTCAATGCATTTGTAGGATTTCAATGATTAGTTGGCTAAAGTTTCCTAAAATCCTCTTACCTCCGTGCTGAGATTTTATCTGTGCCACCAGCAGCAGCACGCAGATGCAGGTCTGCCAGCTCGTAATCAACCACCTGCTGCGTCCAGACATCCTGAGTCCTTCACAGAAAAACCCCCAAATAAAATCCTCTCAGATGTTTGGAGGGTCACTTCTCATCTCAGCCGCAGGAAGCAGAGAAATAAACAGCAGAAAATCCTCCTGCTAACCAGCGCAGGGTCTGTGCGCCTTTACGCACAGCGCTGAGCAGGAGACACGCCGCTCTGAACGCTACACTTCCTGTGGAGGTTTTCAAATTAAAGGTTTTTCTAATCAAGAAAAACCTTGATCAGAAAGGGGTTTTTGTAATTTAAATTACTAAAGCAGAAGAAAAACGTTGCAATCTCTGCAAACTATGCATAAAATGTATGTAAAAACGCGTGTCAGCCTTTAGAGGTCTGATCAAACTCAACTGAAGGACACTTAAAGGGACGCTAGAGAAATTAGAGATATTTACTTTTGAAGTCAAACGTTTACAAAAACAAGATACAATTACTAACAAAAAAAGAAGAAATGACAAGAACAGTTTGAAAAATGAAAACTAAAATGCTGTCTAATAAAAAAAGAATTAATGTTGCGATGACATTTTTAAACTACACACAGAGATGTTTTAAATCATTTCTAGAACTTTTACACTTCTATAACTTTTTGGTCATTTTCACATGAAAATACACTTGATGACCATTAGATTTTAAAGTACTGAATATCCATCCATCCATTTTCTAACACCTTTGTCCCTTAGAGGGGTCGGGAGGTGCTGGTGTCTCTCCAGCTAACGTTCCTGGCGACAGGCGGGGTCACCTGGACAGGTCACCTGGACAGGTCGCCAGTCTGTCACAGGGCAACACAAAGACATACAGGACAAACAACCATGCACACACACACACACACACACACCTAGGGAGAATTTAGAGACCAGTTAACCTGACAGTCATGTTTTTGGACTGTGGGAGGAAGCCGGAGAACCCGGAGAGAACCGACCATGCAAACTCTATGGAGCAAGACCCCAGGAATCAAACCCAGGACCTTCTTGCTGCTAGGCAACAGTGCTGCCAACTGCACAGTAATATATAGTAAACTATTACTATAAAATAGTTGTTTTAAACTATTCTGTATTTTGCCAAATTATGGTGATCCTTGGGGTGATGATGATGTGACCCTTGAATATTGTTGCCCAGGGAACAGCTAAGTGTTAATCAGGCCCTGCTCATAAAATGACATAAAAATGAGCAAACAAAAAAATGAGCTCTTAACGAGGCAGAATATTGATGGATGGGGGGGAAAACAGGAAAGCAGGGTAGGTTTTCGCCTCCCTTTCATTTTGGATACGGTCTATATTTCATGTTTGCCTTTTATTGTGGAATTCATTAATATCATTAATAAGGAAATTTAAATATATCAATTTTTAGAGACTCAAAAGGCAACATATACCTGCTTTACCAGGATACAAACAGCTATCTTTTCATTTTGACTCGTTTAAAAGTCACAAGATTATCATCTAGAAGAAAAAGTATTTTGGTGGTAAATAAATAATTGTATTAACCAAACTGTACATCAATGAGTGTAAAATATATTTACAGTAAATGCTTTTATTTAATTCTAAAATTTTTTCCTACTAAAAACAGATTTCAGTGGTAACAAGAGGAATGCTGCCTTCTAGTGGGAACACAGTGAATTCAGCTCCAACACTGGGAAAACATCCAAATGAAAGGAGTTTATAAATAGATTTACATGTAAAAATATTTATATGTAGTTTTAAAGCATGTTTGATTGTCCCTTTAGTATCTTCAGCTATTGTTTATGATGGCACAGATGAATAATTAGAGTAAAACTCCATCAAAGGGAGTCGGACACATTCTGCAGGAATTTAAGTGCATCTCAGTTTTTTGCCATCATTTACAAATCTAAAGTAAAAAGCTAATTTAAACTAAAACGAACTAAAATCCAACCCAGCAGCACCACATTCTAGATCCTCAAACTGGTCTTGATTTCTCATGAAGTTGAGATCAGTGTTTTGGAATGAAAATGAGGAAAAATACACAGTGAAGGCAATTAAATAGATAAATGTACAGAACAACAAATCCAGATTCTGTACAACAATAAAAACCTCAAGAAAAGTTCAGATATGCTGAAGAAACACTGATATATCCAACTCATGGTCTAAAATAGTCCAAATCTGGAAGAGATAAAACTTTTAAAAATAAATCTCATAAGTTTTTGCTCTTGAACATGATGAGAGTCAGGCAGCGTTTGATCTCTTCTAAGTTCATCCCTCCAAATCTCAGACATACTATCCACCAGCTGGACCTTGTTGCTGTCACTGTCAGTCAGATGCAACATTTGAAATATTAGCTTGTTCAACAAACGCAGTCAAACAGCCGTAAGGAGCATCACATCCTCCCAGAGCGGACCAGGTCACAGCAGACGCACACAGAAGAAGAGAGTTTCAGCTTTCTGCAGAATCTGTGCCAGGCGTTACTGCACGTCTCGGATTCGGTGGTGATACAATCTCTGCAGAAAGATAGAAGAATTATTAACACATGTAAATGAGTGCAACACTATACTTTAACAAACAGATATAATAATAACAATAATAGATTAAAGTTAAAAAACCTATAAGCTGCTCTCTGCCTGTCAACGACTCAGACATTACAGAACATTATCACCTTGTTCAGGTTCAGTGTCAGCAGGTGGATCACAGGTCGAGTCTTTTGGCTTTTCTGATAAAATATGTTAACATTATATTAAAAAAATATAAGAACCACATAGAAATAATCTGACTTATCCATAAACTGTTCTGAACTCATTTTCTGTTGCTTTTATGCATCAATGGGGAGATGGCACAGCAAGAGTTAAATATCTGAGTTTCACCAGGTCATTTTGGTGGGCAGCATGTCTGGGTTGGTGATTGTTAGCATTAGCATAAACCATCTGAACTCCTCTGGACATAAAGACTTTATACTGAAGTGGATAAATTGACTTTTTCTCCACATGGTTATAAACTTTCTGCCTAAATAAAGTAACAAACAAAACAAACATCTCACCAGGTCCTTCAGCGGTCGGTTTGGTTTCGTCAGATTCGGAGCTCTGTCCTGGTTCTGCTTCGTTGTTACTGACTTGTTCTGTTGGTGGATCCAAAAGCTGCTGCTGCTGCTGCTGCTGCTGCTGCTCTGTCGAAACTGTTAGTGAAAGTGTTAGCTTCACTCTGATTAATAAAGATCTCAGGAATAAAAAATTATTTACCAACTGTATGATTTATATTGTTTATTCCTGTCAATAAGACACAAACTATGAGTGACACATCCGGACCATTTGTGGTTATATAATATCTGTGATAAATTTGCACCAAATGTTAAAATCTAAGAGCTTTTTCTCTTTCTCAAGCTGAGTTGTCTTTAGAATCGGCTGCTGGAAATGAAGTGGCTTCAGATCCAGTTTAAACTGGTTTATGCTTCATGCTCTGTGTCACAATCCTTTGTGTCTAGGATAGTTTTTCAATCAGTCTGTTTGTATTAAAATATGAAGAAATGATGGTTTACTCTAAACCTTTGCAGGTTACTCTGAGTGAAATAATCTTATCAAGTTTTACTCACCATCTTCATTCACTTTAGCTTCCCCATTGAGCTCTTCTTTACCCTCTGATTTATTCTCTGTAAAATTGGAAAAATAAATTATATTTGTTTTAATAAAACCAAAAACATGTAAAGCAGAGACATAAAAACATGACAATATTGTGAAAAAGTTGAATATTTTTATTCATTCATCTCAAAGTTAAACTCGTATATAAATATCCAGCTTCCAGTGAATAAAGGCCACTGGAGCCAATAAAAGATTTTAAAAAGTGTAAATATCCATGTTGTTAAATTTCCACACAGATACCAGCTCTTTGTGTTAAACCTGGGGTGTCCAAACTGCGGCCCCGGGGCCGTTGGTGGCCCTTGAACTGATGTTTTGTGGCCCCCAGGTCCATTTAAAATAAGATCTAAGTTTGTTTATCAAAGTTTTTTATTTTTAATCAGTGTAGAATTAATACTGATAATTTTCTTGCAATGAAAAATGTTAAGTACAACAAAAACTTTCATCTTTTCAGAAGCAAACTTTTATAATAAGCAGAATTATATTTAGTCAGAGAATTTTTCTGAAAAGTCGACTTCACTGTACCCGAATCAACTTTTATGTATTTTATTTAGTTTGACTAATATATCAAGCATTTTGAAAGGAAGAGACACAAAATCTTGACCTGAAAATAAGCTTGTTGAAAACTAGAAATATGCAAGTTTGTATTAAAAAAGGATTACTTCACTGGTTTAAACTGGCTTGAGCAAAAATATGGATTTATGATATTTTCAACAGTTAAGTTGGGCTTTTCTTAATTTTTTTTCAAAGAAATGGGAGCAAATTGTGTATTTTTGGGAACAAAATGTCTAAATATAAAGTGTAAAGTCTGTGTCAATGGCTGATTGGCTCCTTTAATTTATAACGACTGAAAAATCTAATTAATGTGATTTTTGCGCATTAATTTGAGTCTGACTCACCAGTTTGACTGCTGGGCTCTGGACTCCCAGCAGATGGGTCCAGATTGGATTCTTGACTGGACCCTGAAATATAAAAAATAACATTATGTGAAGGAAAAACATGAGTTTACAGATGTTAATACAGTAATTAAAGTTAATCTCCTCACCTTGTTCAGGTTCAGTGTCAGGAGGATCACAGGTTGAGTCTTTTGACTTTCCTGATAAAATATGTTAACATTATATCAAAAAAATATAAGAACCACATAGAAATAATTGGATTTATCCATAAACTGTGTTCTGAACTCATTTTCTGTTGCTTTTATGCATCAATGGGGAGATGGCACAGCAAGAGTTAAATATCTGAGTTTCTCCAGGTAATTTTGGTGGGCAGCATGTCTGGGTTGGTGATTGTTAGCATTAGCATAAACCATCTGAACTCCTCTGGACATAAAGACTTTATACTGAAGTGGATAAATTGACTTTTTTTCCACATGGTTATAAACCTTCTGCCTAAATAAAGTAACAAACAAAACAAACATCTCACCAGGTCCTTCAGCGGTCGGTTTGGTTTCCTCAGATGTGGAGATCTGTCCTGGTCCTGCTTGGTTGTTACTGACTTGTTCTGTATGTGAACCCTGCTGCAGCTGCTGCTGCTGCTGCTGCTGCTGCTCTGTCGAAACTGTTAGTGAAAGTGTTAGCTTCACTCTGATTAATAAAGATCTCAGGACATTCAAACAACAACAAAAAATTACTTACCAACTGTATGATTTATATTGTTTATTCCCGTCAATAAGACACAAACTATGAGTGACACATCCGGACCATATGTGGTTATATAATATCTGTGATAAATTTGCACCAAATGTTAAAATCTAAGAGCTTTTTCTCTTTCTCAAGCTGAGTTGTCTTTAGAATCGGCTGCTGGAAATGAAGTGGCTTCAGATCCAGTTTAAACTGGTTTATGCTTCATGCTCTGCATCACAATCCTTTGTGTCTAGGATAGTTTTTCAATCAGTCTGTTTGTATTAAAATATGAAGAAATGATGGTTTACTCTAAACCTTTGCAGGTTACTCTGAGTGAAATAATCTTATCAAGTTTTACTCACCATCTTCGTTCACTTTAGCTTCCCCATTGAGCTCTTCTTTACCCTCTGATTTATTCTCTGTAAAATTGGAAAAATAAATTATATTTGTTTTAATAAAACCAAAAACATGTAAAGCAGAGACATAAAAACATGACAATATTGTGAAAAAGTTGAATATTTTTATTCATTCATCTCAAAGTTAAACTCATATATAAATATCCAGCTTCCAGTGAATAAAGGCCACTGGAGCCAATAAAAGATTTTAAAAAGTGTAAATATCCATGTTGTTAAATTTCCACACAGATAACAGCTCTTTGTGTTAAACCTGGGGTGTCCAAACTGCGGCCCTGGGGCCATTTGTGGCCCTTGAACTGATGTTTTGTGGCCCCCAGGTCCATTTAAAAAAAGATCTAAATTTGTTTATCAAAGTTTTTTATTTTTAATCAGTGTAGAATCAATACTGATAATTTTCTTGCAATGAAAAATGTTTAGTACAACAAAAACTTTCATCTTTTCAAAAGCAAACTTTTATAATAAGCAGAATTATATTTAGTCAGAGAATTTTACTGAAAAGTCGACTTCACTGTACCCAAATCAACTTTTATGTATTTTATTTAGTTTGACTAATATATCAAGCATTTTGAAAGGAAGAGACACAAAATCTTGACCTGAAAATAAGCTTGTTGAAAACTAGAAATATGCAAGTTTGTATTAAAAAAGGATTACTTCACTGGTTTAAACTGGCTTGAGCAAAAATATGGATTTATGATATTTTCAACAGTTAAGTTGGGCTTTTCTTAATTTTTTTTTCAAAGAAATGGGAGCAAATTGTGTATTTTTGGGAACAAAATGTCTAAATATAAAGTGTAAAGTCTGTGTCAATGGCTGATTGGCTCCTTTAATTTATAACGACTGAAAAATCTAATTAATGTGATTTTTGCGCATTAATTTGAGTCTGACTCACCAGTTTGACTGCTGGGCTCTGGACTCCCAGCAGATGGGTCCAGATTGGATTCTTCACTGGACCCTGAAATATAAAAAATAACAATATGTGAATGAAAAACATGAGTTTACAGATATTAATACAGTAATTAAAGTTAATCTCCTCACCTTGTTCAGGTTCAGTGTCAGCAGGTGGATCACAGGTCGAGTCTTTTGACTTTCCTGATAAAATATGTTAACATTATATTAAAAAAATATAAGAACCACATAGAAATAATTTGACTTATCCATAAACTGTTCTGAACTCATTTTCTGTTGCTTTTATGCATCAATGGGGAGATGGCACAGCAAGAGTTAAATATCTGAGTTTCTCCAGGTCATTTTGGTGGGCAGCAAGTCTGGGTTGGTGATTGTTAGCATTAGCATAAACCATCTGAACTCCTCTGGACATAAAGACTTTATACTGAAGTGGATAAATTGACTTTTTTTCCACATGGTTATAAACTTTCTGCCTAAATAAAGTAACAAACAAAACAAACATCTCACCAGGTTCTTCAGCGGTCGGTTTGGTTTCCTCAGATGTGGAGATCTGTCCTGGTTCTGCTTGGTTGTCACTGACTTGTTCTGTTGGTGGATCCGGCTGCTGCTGCTCTATCGAAACTGTTAGTGAAAGTGTTAGCTTCACTCTGATTAATAAAGATCTCAGGAATAAAAAATTACTTACCAACTGTATGATTTATATTGTTTATTCCTGTCAATAAGACACAAACTATGAGTGACACATCCGGACCATATGTGGTTATATAATATCTGTGATAAATTTGCTCCAAATGTTAAAATCTAAGAGCTTTTTCTCTTTCTCAAGCTGAGTTGTCTTTAGAATCGGCTGCTGGAAATGAAGTGGCTTCAGATCCAGTTTAAACTGGTTTATGCTTCATGCTCTGCATCACAATCCTTTGTGTCTAGGATAGTTTTTCATTCAGTCTGCTTGTATTAAAATATGAAGAAATGATGGTTTACTCTAAACCTTTGCAGGTTACTCTGAGTGAAATAATCTTATCAAGTTTTACTCACCATCTTCGTTCACATTAACAGGCTGATATCCATTGAGCTCTACTTTATCCTTTGATTTATTCTCTGTAAAATTGGAAAAAGTAAATTATGTTTGTTTTAATAAACAAAACCAAAAACATGCAAAGCAGAGACATAAAAACATGACAATATTGTGCAAAAGTTGAATATTTTTGTTCATTCATCTCAAAGTGAAATGACTATGATGCTTCTTCAGTCACAGTGAAAGGATAATTATTTTGATAACATCTGCAGAACAAAGCTGAGTTTGTATTTACACCTTTTGATTAATAAGATTACACACTCAACTGAGGTTTCTGATGAGATTACTGTCAACTGATGAGAAAATAACATTTAGTATAGTTAACAAATTATTTAAAGTTTGAAAATCTTAGAAAACCAGCTGATAATTGAATTAAAATATTAATTTGTTTCAATAATTCAGTTAATCTCATTCTATAGATTTAATTTTACTAGAGTTTATTATTAAATACTTTGTGACCCCAGAAAAAAATCAGCTAAAAATAAGTAATAACTATGTATTAAAAATGAGTTTAATAAATAAATGTATTCCTACTTAAAAGCATGTCTACATGTTTCACAGATTATTGTCAGGGCTCCTTTTACATCATATCTGAAAAGATGGCTCTGGATCACTAAACATCAACTCATTCGTTTCTCAATTCCTGAAAGTTTTTCCTTCCACTAAACATTCCATCGCTATGCTTGGATAAATTTCTATGAACAGCCAATTTCTTTAAAAACAAGCAAAAGGAGAAAAACAGTATCATAATGTCATTATGTCAAGTATTGACATCATAAGCTGTCAGTACTTGGTCAGGGCTCCTTTTGCTTTAATTACTGCATCATATCTTAAAAATTGCCTTTGAAAAACTAAACGTCAATCATTGTTAAACTCTCTAAAACGTATTTTAGTTTCTCAATTCCTGTCATTTCTGCTACTTTTGCACCTTTTCCAACCAGTTTTTCCTGCCACTCAACTTTCCATTACTGTGCTTGGAAAAGCCTGTTTCTTCGTGGTTTAGTGTTAACATCACCTGGTGTCCAGTCAACAGTCTTAACCATGACTGTGTCCTGCTGGATTCAGACTTACCTGTTCCACGTGAAACATTATCTTGATCGGTTAGAGATTAAGATCTCTTCTTAAATGTTATTAAGAAGTTTTATTATCTTCTTAATAATGTTTATTAAGAAGATAATAAATGTTATGGAGTGATGATAGTAGGACCAGTGGAGCTGTTCTCCATTTATTCTGCCTTTTACATTCTGGTATAAACCTCCTGGGATTGCCCAGATATTTAACTATTCAGGAAGGAAATGACTTGAGATGATGCTAAAAATATTGAAGCAGTCAGGAAGTGAAAGCCTGAACACAAGTGAGTCTTCCAGATAAATTAGTTGTGGCTTAAGGAAAACAAGGTAAATGTTGTGGAGAAGCCTTCACAGCACAGAACATTAAAATATTAAAAAGGTAAATAAAAGAAATTTGCCTACTCTTTATTTATTACATTGAAATAAGTTTGGTAATCCTAGCTGATATATAACAGGAATTATTTGGTCTGATTTATTGTCAGGCAGTGAGAAAAACATGGTTCTGTTTATAGACTAAATAAATATCTGGCTTTAACTGTACAAATCCAATAAAATACATTGAAGGTTGAAGCAGTGAAGTGACAAAATATTTAAAAAAAACAACATTTTTCCATATTTACTCATTACTTCCAGCTGAAATTGTGCTAAACCATCAAGATTAGATAGATGTTAGAAAACGTTTAACTTACTCTTTGAAACATACTTAAAAGGCCCTGTATTAAAGAGAAATACATTTATTAGATTTCACAATCAGTCATATGTGCATTATGCATCATTTAGAACAGATTTAATAACTTACACATTGTCCTCACTCTGGGAACTGAAATTGTAATGGAAAACAGTCATTAGTGTTAAATATTTAATGTTTGCCATTTAGTTCAGGCTTAAAGACATTTTTATAAGCAACATAATTCCACTGTCATTTCTAGGTTCAATGTAAACAAACCAAAACCTGCTGGTTGATAGTTGAATAAAGTGAAACAGATAAACACAAACTCTTTTTACAACAGGAAGTTCATCAGTGATGCCCACAGATCAGCAACACAACAACTTCTAGCGCTATCTATGATCTTTCAGCAGATTTAGCTGTTCGTAACGCTCCTGTGAATTAGCTTTTCAGGAAGTGTGTTTAATTATCTGTTGTGCAGTTTCACTGTTTAGTGTGAGGAAATGTCTTTATCAGTTGTGCTTTTTCTCTAGGACAAAGAGAAACATATTTTTGATTCCTCTGTAAGCCTGGAACATGTAGAAATTAACAATAAAGTTGATGTTGACTTCTATTATGACAGATTTATCCCAGAACCTCCAAGAAACTTTCCCTCCTGATGACTGATTAACTAAAAACACTCTGCTGCCAAATATTTCCTTGTTTTTGTTCAAAGGGAGGAATAAATGTAACATGATGAGACAATATATTAATACAGAACAGTAACTTGAATGTTTAATGCATTCTTACCTTTTTTGTACATCACAAAGGCAACAACCACAACCGCAATCAAGAGGATACCAAGAACCACCGGAACAGCCACCGCTGCTACATTAGACTCTGAAATAAAAAAGAATTAATTATTAAAACTAAATCATTCAGGGTTCACCAGAAACACAGACCATCACCTTCTTATTGTTAATGTGGTATGAAATGGCACTATGTGCCTGGAAAGGTCAGAGTTCATAACTTAACAATAAACAAAAACTGATTTAAAATGTCCTCTACCAAAGAGGTCAAAGGTCAGAACAACTTCTGGAAAACCCTCTAAAGTGTTTGAATTAAGATTCAGTAACTTTAAAGACTCATCGTAACTTATCACAAACTCTTGATGCCAGTTATGGTAAACTCAATGTTTACACTCAAACGTGAAAATGGCAGCAAACCGATATGCAATTATACAACCATACATCTTTGAATAGCAGAAGTGGAGCCTCCTGCACAACAAACAAGAATGCAGCAAGTGGTTTCCGGATGGTAAACATGATGGGGCTCAGATTGGGTTTCTAGGTAATGGGCGGAACTCTGTTGGAGTTGCTAGGTAACAGGCGGAACTCTGTTGGAGTTGCTAGGTAACAGGCGGAACTCTGTTGGGGTTGCTAGGTAAAGGACAATGCCTGCTAATTTGTGATGTTACATTAGAAGATTTTTGAAACGGTTAATTTTCCCATAATACAGCTGGGTGATTTTTATAAGCACGTGGGCTGTTTTTAGAATCAGTTGAGACCCAAATTGAAGCACAAAAATGTGCAAAAGGTGAATTTTGCTTCCTTTAACAGAGTCAAGTTGGTTTGGATAAGTTTATTACCTTGATCACAGGGTTGTGGTGATATTAAAATTTATCAAGATATTGAATATTTTGACTCTACTTCTCATTTCAAATCTGCTGTTGGATTTATTCAGGTTATGTTGAAGTTGTTCTATGATTTGAATAATTTAAATCTGTTGGGGGAAAATACTTTTTCAAAGCACTGCATCGCAAAAACTCCCAATTAATCACAGTGAAGTTTGTGGACTGATGTCAAAAGGTGAATAAGAACATTTTGGCAAGAGAAAGGATGGACAGAAATATTTGTAGCTCACCTTTGCTAATAGGGTTAGAGAACTCGTCACTGGCCGAGTTGCTAACAGGGTTTCCCAGCACACAGAAGAAGGAGGGCTCCTCGTTTTTCTAGGATGCAAATGGAGAATAGTTCTTAACCACCTAAATAAATCACGGTTTCATCCTGAGTTCTTACAAGGTTCCTACGAAGAGGTTCGGCTCCATCTTAAAACATACCGTTGTTAAGCTCAGCTCCTTCTCGTTGGACAACTCTGTGTCTCCTGTTTTCCATTTATATGTGATGGGTCCAAACTCAGAGGAGATGTTGGCCTCACAGGTGAGTTTACAGACGGTCTCCTCAGTATTCCAGGCCATGGACACTGTGGGTTTTGGGACCGGTTCTGACAGGAACACCAACAGATTCCAATCAATTGGATTCACATCAAACCCAACAAACCTGAGTCAAACCTGAAGAACTCACTGATAACTTTAAGTTCCATTGTGCCACCAACCACGCTGTTAATCTCAGGTGTGTATTTGCCGCTGTCCTCTAGAATCAGATTTGTGATGGTGAAACTTCCAGTTGTTTTGTCCAAATTACATCGACCTGGAGGGAAAATACAAATAAAGACATCATGCATGAATGAATCTGAAGGAGTTTACAACACTTTATGGCTCAATCACAAGTGAACTTACCTTGAAAGGTTCTGTAGCAAGTAATTTCGGATCCGAACCACTCCAAGGCGAGGTCCGCTTGGTGCTTCCAGGTTACACTAGTGAGGGGACCAGACTTATGACCTGAATCCAGGACAACTGAGCCACCAACTTTTTTATACATCGGAACAGCTGTGAATGAAAAACAAAAAAATGTTTTACTTCTGAGCAGCTTTAAAATGTTGATCCCTTTCTATCATCCCTGCTTTCAAGATCTAATCTACTTTTGTTTTTTCTTTTCACTTATAAACTGAGCTAATCTGTAAATATTATCAATAACAAGCTGATAAATTAACACTCAATCTGCTACCATACAAAACCGTTTTTACTTCTTATTCTTTAAAAAGTTGCAGTCAACTATAAATCACTACATCAAATTCACTCAAATGAAATATTACATCATATTTTGTCTAACAAGCTTTGAAAAAGCTCAATTTTTTATTTAGTTTGTAGATCAATTGCTGAAAAGGTTGAGTTGAACAGATTTACTGACTCAATCTTCAAATAAACATTCCAGTTTGAAATAGGTACAAAATAATCATATACTACTCATTAGAGCCTTACCGGCTATGATGAGTTCATTCGGCATACGTATTGGTTTTTTAAGAACCTTCCTGAAATTTAAAAAGTGTTATTGTCCCCCTAACTTTATTCACACTATTTTTAACTTCACCAATTTGAACTGAAAACAGTCAAAATACTTTCTGAAAGTTTGTAAAACCAAACACATTTCATATCTAAAATGAAATAAACATACTGTAACTTACTAAAATTATACAAGAGAGAAATTATTGTTTGGAAATATTCTAACATATATTGTTTTACATTCATCTTTCTGTTCAGAATTAGTTTGTTTTTTTAATAAACTACAAAGTTTAACATATTTGAATTGTTAGGTTAGTAATCACTGCTTTTAACGTTTTTAACACAATCATAAATTATGGTTTGTAATGTTAATCAAACCATACATTAAAAGAATACTGTTCTAGTAATGCAAATAACAAAAACACACATTTAACAGTTTTTCAACATTATATTTAAGGTCAGACTTCAGTTTGTTACCGTATAAATTTAAGATGCTTAAATTTGCTAAAATTATATCCACAATACAAATTTAAATAAAGGTAAAATGGATGAACCAGAAGTGAAATCTAGCAGGGCTGCTGTCTTTCAATAACCCGGAAATACTCAAAAAGTAAAAAAAACAATAGGCTATATATAAAACATAGTAAATTGTAGCATTTCGACGCCGATATTTCACGTTTTCCGTGATTTAAATTGAAGTAACTCTGTAAATCAGTCATATATTTCTGATAATTGCTTTTTTTTGAACCCTTTAAAAAGCGTTTTTAGGTTATTAACAAAAATGCCATTAAAAGTCGCGTATTTACACATTTACAAGGCGCTGTGCTTAAGAAACAGAAAAAGAACCAAATAAAACAAGATATTTAATGTTTTTACTCACCAAAGACACTTTGTAACATGAGAAGGACAACGGAAAATACCCGGAAAACAAACATGATCGTAAAGCGAAAAATACCGAGACCAAAAACACAACTTCGACTAATAACACTGATAATGAGCGTCGGCAGCAGATGTGAACTGTTTAAGTTAAGTTTAGAGAGAAATAATTAAGTTAAAAAGGAAAAATGACCGACTCGAACAGAACCGAGTCATTTATGAGCCTCGCCCAAAGAAAGAATGAAAGCGAAACTATGAAAAATTATGACGCAGTAGAAAAGGTGAAGGTGAACTTCGGCGATTTATTCAACAGATTTCTGGAGATGTTTAAGTAAAATAATAAAAAATACTAATTAATCTCAGATTAGCAAATTAATATTTTAGAAAATACATTTTAAAAATCTGACACATTCATCACACAGAGTGATATAACTCAGTGGTTTATTTTTGTTACGTTTGATGATCTTGGTTTGACCCAAGTTCAAAAAGACAATTACATATATGAACTTTCAGGATTATGTCTGGTGTTTATTACATCTTCTTCATTTGAAATTAGCATTAGAGAAGACAAAGCTTGTGTATGAATAAGAGGTCTCACTTTGACATAAATTGTAGGTTTGTGTCTGGTAGAATTCTGGTTAGAACTTGTTCTTCATTCAACTTACTTGTTGTTAGAGTGAAATGAAATTTTACCCAAGTAAGAGTACATAATACTATTACTCATTTAAAAATAAAAAGCAGTACAGCACCAGAACTGTTTATAGTGGGGATGGTGTGCGGCTGACCTCAACTTGGGATGTTGTGGGCCGGTGGGCAGAATACTTCGAAGACCTCCTCAATCCCACCAACATGCCTTCCATTGAGGAAGCTGAGCCTGGGGACTCTGGGTTGGGCTCTTCAATCTCTGGGACGAGGTCGCCGAGGTGGTTGAGAAGCTTCTCGGTGGCAAGGCCCCGGGTTAGATGAGATCCGCTCGGAGTTCCTTAAGGCTCTGGATGTTGCAGGGTTGTGTTGGCTGACGTGACTCTGCAATATCGCATGGACATCGGGGGCAGTTCCCCTGGATTGGCAGAGTGGGGTGGTGGTCCCCCTGTTCAAAAAGGGGGACCGGAGGGTGTGCTCTAATTATAGAGGGATCACACTCTTAAGCCTCCCTGGCAAAGTCTATTCAGGGGTCCTGGAGAGGAGGGTCCGTCGGATAGTCGAACCTTGGATTCAGGAAGAGCAGTGTGGTTTTTGTCCTGGTCGTGGAACACTGGACCAGCTCTACACCCTCGGCAGGGTCCTGGAGGGTGTATGGGAGTTCGCCCAACCAGTCTACATGTGTTTTGTGAACTTGGAGAAGGCGTTCAACCGTGTCCCTCGGGGAGCTCTGTGGGGGGTTCTCCGGGAGTATGGGGTACCGGGCCCTTTGATACGGGCTGTCAGGTCCCTGTATCAGAGTGTCAGAGTCTGGACCTCATTGCCGGCAGTAAGTCGGGCTCGTTTCCGGGGAGGGTTGGACTCCGCCAGGGCTGCCCTTTATCACCGATTCTGTTCATTATTTTTATGGACAGAATTTCTAGGCGCAGCCAAGGTGTTGAGGGGATCCGATTTGGTGGCCTTAGGATCTCATCTCTGCTTTTTGCGGATGATGTGGTCCTTTTGGCTTCATCGGGTCGTGATCTGCAGCTCTCGCTGGAGGGGTTCGCAGCCGAGTGTGAAGCGGCCGGGATGAGGATCAGTGCCTCCAAATCTGAGGCCATGGTCTTGAGCCGGAAAAGGGTAGAGTGCCTTCTCCGGGTCAGGGGGGTGTCCTGCCCCAAGTGGAGGAGTTCAAGTATCTCGGGATCTTGTTCACAAATGAGGGAAAAAGGGTCCCATCCCTTCTGAAACTGCTACCCCGCGACCCGACCCCGGATAAAGTGGAAGAAAATGGATATATGGATGGATAGATTTTCACAGATTCTTGGTTTGTAACAGTCTCTCTCAAGCTGGCGCCCTCTAATGGTCCACAATGTACTGCATGTAATCGATCAATTGTTTGTGACTCAGTATCCTGATAATGCTCTCCTCACATGTCAACAGTTGTTCTTTTTATTTGGTTTAAATAAAAATTGTAGAATAAATACAACTGATAGAAACAGGTGGATATTTTATATTTAATGGTGCAGAAGAGAATTTTTGTTTCTACCTAAGAAACTCAAGGCTATTTCTCTTTTGCTATGCTTCTAAATTAAAATGTTAAGGCGCAGAATATTTTTAGTAAAAAAAAAAAAAACTTCTTTTTTTATTTTTATGTTTTCTATCGTTAGAAAAATGGGATTCTACACTTTCAGAATTTGTAAATAACTCAAAACATCATTGTGAGGACAGTAATTGTTTTAAAACAACACCAATCTTCTCATTTGACTAATATTTTCATTTCAGATTGTATATGTTATTAAATGAGCTAAGCGGTGCTCCTGAAAAAAAAGAGAAATACTGGAGTAATGTCTCATCCTCATTTATCAAAAGAAACCAAAACATACAGACTGTGCGGCTGTGCAAAAGGACAATATTGTAGAAAAAGTTCAATATTTCTGGTTATTCATCTCAAAGTTATACTCATATATAAATATCCAGCTACCAGTGAAAAAAGGCCACAATAGACAAAAAAATATTTTAAAAAGTTCAAATATCATGTTCTAGACTAATATATTGTCCAGATATTTAACTATTCAGGAAGGAAATGACTTGAGATGATGCTAAAAATATTGAAGCAGTCAGGAAGTGAAAGCCTGAACACAAGTGAGTCTTCCAGATAAATTAGTTGTGGCTTAAGGAAAACAAGGTACATGTTGTGGAGAAGCCTTCACAGCACAGAACATTAAAATATTAAAAAGGTAAATAAAAGAAATTTGCCTACTCTTTATTTATTACATTGAAATAAGTTTGGTAATCCTAGCTGATATATAACAGGAATTATTTGGTCTGATTTATTGTCAGGCAGTGAGAAAAACATGGTTCTGCTTCTGTTTATAGACTAAATAAATATCTGGCTTTAACTGTGCAAATCCAATAAAATACATTGAAGGTTGAAGCAGTGAAGTGACAAAATATTAAAAAAACAACATTTTTCCATATTTACTCATTACTTCCAGCTGAAATTGTGCTAAACCATCAAGATTAGATAGATGTGAAAAATAAACTGTTAGAAAACTTTTAACTTACTCCTTGAAAAACACCTACGAAGACCTGTTTTAAAGAGAAATACATTTATTAGATTTTCACAATCAGTCATATGTGCATTATGCATCATTTAGAACAGATTTAATAACTTACTCATTGCCTTCGCTCTGATAACTGAAATTGTAATGGAAAACAGTCATTAGTGTTAAATATTTAATTTTTGCCATTTAGTTCAGGCTTAAAGACATTTTTATAAGCAACATAATTCCACTGTCATTTCTAGGTTCAATGTAAACAAACCAAAACCTGCTGGTTGATAGTTGAATAAAGTGAAACAGATAAACACAAACTCTTTTTACAACAGGAAGTTCATCAGTGATGCCCACAGATCAGCAACACAACAACTTCTAGCGCTATCTATGATCTTTCAACAGATTTAGCTGTTCGTAACGCTCCTGTGAATTAGCTTTTCAGGAAGTGTGTTTAATTATCTGTTGTGCAGTTTCACTGTTTAGTGAGAGGAAATGCCTTTATCAGTTGTGCTTTCTCTCTAGGACAAAGAGAAACATATTTTTGATTCCTCTGTAAGCCTGGAACATGTAGAAATTAACAATAAAGTTGATGTTGACTTCTATTATGACAGATTTATCCCAGAACCTCCAAGAAACTTTCAATCCTGATGACTGATTAACTAAAAACACTCTGCTGCCAAATATTTCCTTGTTTTTGTTCAAAGGGAGGAATAAATGTAACATGATGAGACAATATATTAATACAGAACAGTAACTTGAATGTTTAATGCATTCTTACCTTTTCTGAACATCACAAGGGCAGCAATAAACCCAATCAAGAGGATACCAAGAATAACCAGGATAGTCACCAATGCAATATTAGACTCTGAAATAAAAAAGAATTAATTATTAAAACTAAATCATTCAGAGTTCACCAGAAACACAGACCATCACCTTCTTATTGTCAATGTGGTATAAATGGCACTATGTGCCTGGAAAGGTCAGAGTTCATAACTTAACAATAAACAAAAACTGATTTAAAATGACAAGTCGACTTCGAACACGTCCCGGGGGAGGTGGGGGACATGGAGTCTGAGTGGACCGTGTTCCGTGCCTCCATTGTCGAGGCGGCCGATCGGAGCTGTGGCCGCAAGGTTGTCGGTGCCTGTCGCGGCGGCAACCCTCGAACCCGCTGGTGGACACCTTCGGTGAGGGATGCCGTCAGGCTGAAGAAGGAGTCCTATCGGGCCTTTTTGGCCTGTGGGACTCCGGAAGCAGCTGATGGGTACCGGCGGGCGAAGCGGCATGCGGCTCGGGCGGTTGCTGAGGCAAAAACTCGGGCGTGGGAGGAGTTTGGAGAGGCCATGGAGAAAGACTTCCGTACGGCTTCGAGGCGATTCTGGTCCACCATCCGGCGTCTCAGGGGGGGGAAGCGGTGCAGCACCAACACTGTTTATAGTGGGGATGGTGTGCTGCTGACCTCTACTCGGGACGTTGTGGGCCGGTGGGCAGAGTACTTCGAAGACCTCCTCAATCCCACCAACATGCCTTCCACTGAGGAAGCGGAGCCTGGGGACTCTGGGTTGGGCTCTCCAATCTCTGGGGGCGAGGTCGCCGAGGTGGTTAAAAAGCTCCTCGGTGGCAAGGCCCCGGGGGTGGATGAGATCCGCCCGGAGTTCCTTAAGGCTCTGGATGTTGTAGGGTTGTGTTGGTTGACGCGACTCTGCAATGTCGCATGGACATCGGGGGCAGTTCCCCTGGATTGGCAGACTGGGGTGGTGGTCCCCCTGTTCAAAAAGGGGGACCGGAGGGTGTGCTCCAATTATAGAGGGGTCACACTCTTAAGCCTCCCTGGCAAGGTCTATTCAGGGGTCCTGGAGAGGAGGGTCCGTCGGATAGTCGAACCTCGGATTCAGGAAGAGCAGTGTGGTTTTCGTCCTGGTCGTGGAGCGCTGGACCAGCTCTACACCCTCGGCAGGGTCCTGGAGGGTGCATGGGAGTTCGCCCAACCAGTCTACATGTGTTTTGTGGACCTGGAGAAGGCGTTCGACCGTGTCCCTCGGGGAGCCCTGTGGGGGGTTCTCCGGGAGTATGGGGTACCGGGACCTTTGATACGGGCTGTCAGGTCCCTGTATGACCGGTGTCAGAGTCTGGTCCGCATTGCCGGCAGTAAGTCGGGCTCGTTTCCGGTGAGAGTTGGACTCCGCCAGGGCTGCCCTTTGTCACCGATTCTGTTCATCACTTTCATGGACAGAATTTCTAGGCGCAGCCAAGGTGTTGAGGGGATCCGATTTGGTGGCCTTAGGATCTCATCTCTGCTTTTCGCAGACGATGTGGTCCTTTTGGCTTCATCAGATCGTGATCTGCAGCTCTCGCTGGAGCGGTTCGCAGCCGAGTGTGAAGCGGCCGGGATGGGGATCAGTGCCTCCAAATCCGAGGCCATTTTTTTGAGCCGGAAAAGGGTAGAGTGCCTTCTCCGGGTCAGGGGGGGTGTCCTGCCCCAAGTGGAGGAGTTTAAGTATCTCGGGATCTTGTTCACGAATGGGGGAAGAAGGGAGCGGGAGATCGACAGGCGGATTGGCGCAGCGTCTGCTGTCAAGCGGGCGCTGTACCGGTCCGTCGTGGTGAAGAGAGAGCTGAGCCAAAAAGCGAAGCTCTCGATTTACCGGTCGATCTACGTTCCCACCCTCATCTATGGTCATGAGCTTTGGGTCATGACCGAAAGAACGAGATCGCGGATACAAGCGGCCGAAATGGGTTTTCTCCGTAGGGTGGCTGGGCTCTCCCTTAGAGATAGGGTGAGAAGCTCAGTCATCCGGGAGGGACTCAGAGTAGAGCCGCTGCTCCTTCACATCGAGAAGAGCCAGTTGAGGTGGCTCGGGCATCTGGTCAGGATGCCTCCTGGACGCCTCCCTGGTGAGGTGTTCCGGGCATGTCCCACCGGGAGGAGGCCCCGGGGAAGACCCAGGACACGCTGGAGGGACTATGTCTCTCGGCTGGCCTGGGAACGCCTCGGGATTCCCCCGGAGGAGCTAGAAGAAGTGGCTGGGGAGAGGGAAGTCTGGGCCTCCCTTCTGAAGCTGCTACCCCCGCGACCCGACCTCGGATAAGCGGAAGAAGATGGATGGATGGATGATTTAAAATGTCCTCTACCAAAGAGGTCAAAGGTCAGAACAGCTTCTGGAAAACCCTCTAAAGTGTTTGAATTAAGATTCAGTAACTTTAAAGACTCGTCGTCACTTATCACAAACTCTTGATGCCAGTTATGGTAAACTCAATGTTTACACTCAAACGTGAAAATGGCAGCAAACCGATACGCAATTATACAACCATACATCTTTGAATAGCAGAAGTGGAGCCTCCTGCACAACAAACAAGAATGCAGCAAGTGGTTTCTGGATGGTAAACATGATGGGGCTCAGTTTGGGTTTCTAGGTAACAGGCGGAACTCTGTTGGGGTTGCTGGGTAACAGGCGGAACTCTGTTGGGGTTGCTAGGTAACAGGCGGAACTCTGTTGGGGTTTCTAGGTAACAGGCGGAACTCTGTTGGGGTTGCTAGGTAACAGGCGGAACTCTGTTGGGGTTGCTGGGTAACAGGCGGAACTCTGTTGGGGTTGCTAGGTAACAGGCGGAACTCTGTTGGGGTTTCTAGGTAACAGGCGGAACTCTGTTGGGGTTGCTAGGTAACAGGCGGAACTCTGTTGGGGTTGCTAGGTAAAGGACAATGCCTGCTAATTGGTGATGTTACATTAGAAGGTTTTTGAAATGGCTAATTTTCCCATAATACAGCTGGGTGATTTTTATAAGCACTTGGGCTGTTTTTAGAATCAGTTGAGACCCAAATTGAAGCACAAAAATGTGCAAAAGGTGAATTTTGCTCCCTTTAACAGAGTCAAGTTGGTTTGGATAAGTTTATTACCTTGATCACAGGGTTGTGGTGATATTAAAATTTATCAAGATATTGAATATTTTGACTCTACTTCTCATTTCAAATCTGCTGTTGGATTTATTCAGGTTATGTTGAAGTTGTTCTATGATTTGAGTAATTTAAATCTGTTGGGGGAAAATACTTTTTCAAAGCACTGCATCGCAAAAAATCCCAAGTAATCACAGTGAAGTTTGTGGACTGATGTCAAAAGGTGAATAAGAACATTTTGGCAAGAGAAAGGATGGACAGAAATATTTGTAGCTCACCTTTGCTAATAGGGTTAGAGACCTCGTCACTGGCTGAGTCGCTAACAGGGTTTTCCAGCACACAGAGGAAGGAGGGCTCCTCGTTTTTCTAAGATGCAAATGGAGAATAGTTCTTAACCACCTAAATAAATCATGGTTTCATCCTGAGTTCTTACAAGGTTCCTACGAAGAGGTTCGGCTCCATCTTAAAACATACCGCTGTTAAGCTCAGCTCCTTCTTGTTGGACAACTCTGTGTCTCCTGTTTTCCATTTATATGTGATGGATCCAAACTCAGAGGAGATGTTGGCGTTACAGGTGAGATTACAGACGGTCTTCTCAGTATTGCAGGCCGTGGACACTTTGGGTTTTGGGACCGGTTCTGACAGGAACACCAACAGATTCCAATCAATTGGATTCACATCAAACCCAACAAACCTGAGTCAAACCTGAAGAACTCACTGATAACTGTAAGTTCCATCGTGCCACCAACCACGCTGTTAATCTCAGGTGTGTATTTGCCGCTGTCCTCTAGAATCAGATTTGTGATGGTGAAACTTCCAGTTGTTTTGTCCAAATTACATCGACCTGGAGGGAAAATACAAATAAAGACATCATGCATGAATGAATCTGAAGGAGTTTACAACAATTTATGGCTCAATCACAAGTGAACTTACCTTGAAAGGTTCTGTAGCAAGTAATTTCGGATCCGAACCACTCCAAGGCGAGGTCCGCTTGGTGCTTCCAGGTTACACTATTGAGGGTACCAGACTTATGACCTGAATCCAGGACAACTGAGCCACCAACTTTTTCATACATCGGATCAGCTGTGAATGAAAAACAAAAAAATGTTTTACTTCTGAGTAGCTTTAAAATGTTGATCCCTTTCTATCATCCCTGCTTTCAAGATCTAATCTACTTTTGTTTTTTCTTTTCACTTATAAACTAAGCTAATCTGTAAATATGATCAATAACAAGCTGATAAATTAACACTCAATCTGCTACCATACAAAACAGTTTTTACTTCTTATTCTTTAAAAAGTTGCAGTCAACTATAAATCACTACATCAGATTCACTCAAATGAAAATATTACATCATATTTTGTCTAACAAGCTTTGAAAAAGCTCAAATTTTTTATTTAGTTTGTAGATCAATTGCTGAAAAGGTTGAGTTGAACAGATTTACTGACTCAATCTTCAAATAATAAGTGTCACCCACCAGATGTAGTACATTCCAGTTTGAAATAGGTACAAAATAATCATATACTACTCATTAGAGCCTTACCGGCTATGATGAGTTCATTCGGCATACGTATTGGTTTTTTAAGAACCTTCCTGAAATTTAAAAAGTGTTATTGTCCCCCTAACTTTATTCACACTATTTCTAACTTCACCAATTTGAACTGAAAACAGACAAAATACTTTCTGAAAGTTTGTAAAACCAAACACATTTCATATCTAAAATGAAATAAACATACTGTAACTTACTAAAATTATACAAGAGAGAAATTATTGTTTGGAAATATTCTAACATATATTGTTTTACATTCATCTTTCTGTTCAGAATTAGTTTGTTTTTTTAATAAACTACAAAGTTTAACATATTTGAATTGTTAGGTTAGTAATCACTACTTTTAACGTTTTTAACACAATCATAAATTATGGTTTGTAATGTTAATCAAACCATACATTAAAAGAATACTGTTCTAGTAATGCAAATAACAAAAACACACATTTAACAGTTTTTCAACATTATATTTAAGATCAGACTTCAGTTTGTTACCATATAAATTTAAGATGTTTAAATTTGCTAAAATTATATCCACAATACCTATTTAAATAAAGGTAAAATGGATGAACCAGAACTGAAATCTAGCAGGGCTGCTGTCTCCCCCTGTTTCAACAACCCGGAAATACTCAAAAAGGTGAAAAAATAGTAAATTGTAGCATTTCGACGCCGATATTTCACGTTTTCCGTGATTTAAATTGAAGTAACTCTGTAAATCAGTCATATATTTCTGATAATTGCTTTTTTTTGAACCCTTTAAAAAGCGTTTTTAGGTTATTAACAAAAATGCCATTAAAAGTCGCGTAATTACACATTTACACGGCGCTGTGCTTAAGAAACAGAAAAATAACCAAATAAAACAAGATATTTAATGTTTTTACTCACCAAAGACACATTGTAACATGAAACAGACGAGAAGGACAATGGAAAATACCCGGAAAACAAACATGATCGTAAAGCGAAAAATACCGAGACCAAAAACACAACTTCGACTAATAACACTGATAATGAGCGTCGGCAGCAGATGTGAACTGTTTAAGTTAAGTTTAGAGAGAAATAATTAAGTTAAAAAGGAAAAATGACCGACTCGAACAGAACCGAGTCATTTATGAGCCTCGCCCAAAGAAAGAATGAAAGCGAAACTATGAAAAATTATGGCGCAGTAGAAAAGGTGAAGGTGAACTTCGGCGATTTATTCAACAGATTTCTGGAGATGTTTAAGTAAAATAGTAACAAATACAAATTAATCTCAGATTAGCAAATTAATATTTTAGAAAATACATTTTAATCACACGGAGTGATATAACTCAGTGGTTTATTTTTGTTAAGTTTGATGACAGACCATGAAAATCAGAGTCGACATCTTTAAAAAAAATTAAGATAAACAAAATCAAAAATTTAAAAACTTTTCTCTGCATTAAAAGTCGAAATTAAAACCTCTTAAAATGTGCAATATGAACTTATCTGTACACCTTAACTTGGCTTCAGAGCATCAAAAAAAAGAACCTGGACTGAAACAAACTGGTACTTATAAGAAAAACAATCCTTGTTATCCCAATTTTTAACCCATCCAATTTGTTTAATATAATTAAGTCACATGTTTCAGTGTCTGTAATATTTTCAACAAATTTTGTGATTTTTTTCTAAAAATAAGTGACATAAACAAAATATTTGAGATGATTATAACATTTATGTAGTCATTAAAAAGATTCTGTATTCATAAGGCCTTTTTAAACATTCAATATTTTTGTTTTCTAGCTTTTTGACCAAATGGCTTCCCGTACATTTGCTCGTCTTTAAATCAAACTTCCATAAATTCAGGACTAGATGTTGATTTTATCACACTGAACCTCATTAAAGTTTATTCTTTGATGAACAATTGAGTTAAGGGTTAATAAAAAACTTGTCATCAAGCAGCGACACGATCACCAGCGTACAAGGGTTGTTTATTAGTAACCATGACAACGTAACAGAACCTTACTTGCGCGCACGCGCAAGTAAGGTAACCTCACTTCTCTTACCTAGAAGCAGCATAAATACGTAATATATCTTAAAGTCTAAAATGAAAAAATAAAAATAATACAAATAAAATAATTACAAAAGAACACATTTAGGTAGAAGAAACTTTATAACAATACTGCAAGCAGGTCAGGTTTGACCCAAGTTCAAAAAGACAATTACATATATGAACTTTCAGGATTATGTCTGGTGTTTATTACATCTTCTTCATTTGAAATTAGCATTAGAGAAGACAAAGCTTGTGTATGAATAAGAGGTCTCACTTTGACATAAATTGTAGGTTTGTGTCTGGTAGAATTCTGGTTAGAACTTGTTCTTCATTCAACTTACTTGTTGTTAGAGTGAAATGAAATTTTACCCAAGTAAGAGTACATAATACTATTACTCATTTAAAAATAAAAAGCAGTACAGCACCAGAACTGTTTATAGTGGGGATGGTGTGCTGCTGACCTCTACTCGGGACGTTGTGGGCCGGTGGGCAGAGTACTTCAAAGACCTCCTCAATCCCACCAACATGCCTTCCATTGAGGAAGCTGAGCCTGGGGACTCTGGGTTGGGCTCTCCAATCTCTGGGGACGAGGTTGCCAAGGTGGTTAAAAAGCTCCTCGGTGGCAAGGCTCCGGGGGTGGATGAGATCCGCCCGAAGTTCCTTAAGGCTCTGGATGTTGTAGGGTTGTGTTGGCTGACGCGACTCTGCAATATCGCATGGACATTGGGGGCAGTCCCCCTGGATTGGCAGAGTGGGGTGGTGGTCCCCCTGTTCAAAAAGGGGGACCGGAGGGTGTGCTCCAATTATAGAGGGGTCACACTCTTAAGGCTCCCTGGCAAAGTCTATTCAGGGGTCCTGGAGAGGAGGGTCCGTCGGATAGTCAAACCTTGGATTCAGGAAGAGCAGTGTGGTTTTTGTCCTGGTCGTGGAACACTGGACCAGCTCTACACCCTCGGCAGGGTCCTGGAGGGTGCACGGGAGTTCGCCCAACCGGTCTACATGTGTTTTGTGGACTTGGAGAAGGTTCCGTGGGGAGCCCTGTAGGGGGTTCTCTGGGAGTATGGGGCACAGGGCCCTTTAATACGGGCTGTCAGGTCCCTGTATCAGAGTGTCAGAGTCTGGACCTCATTGCCGGCAGTAAGTTGGGCTCGTTTCCGGTGAGAGTTGGACTCCGCCAGGGCTGCCCTTTGTCACCGATTCTGTTCATTATTTTTATGGACAGAATTTCTAGGCGCAGCCAAGGTGTTGAGGGGATCCGATTTGGTGGCCTTAGGATCTCATCTCTGCTTTTTGCAGATGACGTGGTCCTACTGGCTTCATCAGGCCGTGATCTGCAGCTCTCGCTGGAGCGGTTCGCAGCTGAGTGTGAAGCGGCCGGGATGGGGATCGGTGCCTCCAAATCCAAGGCCATGTTCTTGAGCCGGAAGAGGGTAGAGTGCCTTCTCTGGGTCGGGGGGGATGTACTGCCCCAAGTGGAGGAGTTCAAGTATCTCGGGATCTTGTTCACGAATGAGGGAAGAAGGGTCCCATCCCTTCTGAAACTGCTACCCCGCGACCTGACCCCGGATAAAGTGGAAGAAAATGGATATATGGATGGATAGATTTTCACAGATTCTTGGTTTGTAACAGTCTCTCTCAAGCTGGCACCCTCTAGTGGTCCACAATGTACTGCATGTAATCGATCAATTGTTTGTGACTCAGTATCCTGATAATGCTCTCCTCACATGTCAACAGTTGTTCTTTTTATTTGGTTTAAATAAAAATTGTAGAATAAATACAACTGATAGAAACAGGTGGATATTTTATATTTAATGGTGCAGAAGGGAATTTTTGTTTCTACCTAAGAAACTCAAGGCTATTTTTCTTTTGCTATGCTTCTAAATTAAAATGTTAATGCGCAGAACATTTTTAGTAAAAAAAAAACAAAACTTCTTTTTTTATTTTTATGTTTTCTATCATTAGAAGAATGGGATTCTACACTTTCAGAATTTGTAAATAACTCCAAACGTCATTGTGAGGCCAGTAATTGTTTTAAAACAACACCAATCTTCTCATTTGACTAATATTTTTATTTCAGATTGTATATGTTATTAAATGAGCTAAGCGGTGCTCCTGAAAAAAAAGAGAAATACTGGAGTAATGTCTCATCCTCATTTATCAAAAGAAACCAAAACATACAAACTGTGCGGCTGTGCAAAAGGACAATATTGTAGAAAAAGTTCAATATTTCTGGTTATTCATCTCAAAGTTATACTCATATATAAATATCCAGCTACCAGTGAATAAAGGCCACAAGAGACAAAACAATATTTTAAAAAGTTCAAATGTCATGTTCTAGACTAATATATTGTCCAGATATTTAACTATTCAGGAAGGAAATGACTTGAGATGATGCTAAAAATATTGAAGCAGTCAGGAAGTGAAAGCCTGAACACAAGAGAGTCTTCAAGATAAATTAGTTGTGGCTTAAGGAAAACAAGGTAAATGTTGTGGAGAAGCCTTCACAGCACAGAACATTAAAATATTAAAAAGGTAAATAAAAGAAATTTACCTGCTCTTTATTTATTACATTGAAATAATTTTGGTAATCCTAGCTGATATATAACAGGAATTATTTGGTCTGATTTATTGTCAGGCAGTGAGAAAAACATGGTTCTGTTTATAGACTAAATAAATATCTGGCTTTAACTGTACAAATCCAATAAAATACATTGAAGGTTGAAGCAGTGAAGTGACAAAATATTTAAAAAAAAACATTTTTCCTTATTTACTCACTACTTCCAGCTGAAATTGTGCTAAACCATCAAGATTAGATAGATGTGAAAAATAAACTGTTAGAAAACTTTTAACTTACTCCTTGAAAAACACCTACGAAGACCTGTTTTAAAGAGAAATACATTTATTAGATTTTCACAATCAGTCATATGTGCATTATGCATCATCTAGAACAGATTTAATAACTTACTCATTGCCTTCATTTAGGGATCTGAAATTGTAATGGAAAACAGTCATTAGTGTTAAATATTTAATGTTTGCCATTTAGTTCAGGCTTAAAGACATTTTTATAAGCAACATAATTCCACTGTCATTTCTAGGTTCAATGTAAACAAACCAAAACCTGCTGGTTGATAGTTGAATAAAGTGAAACAGATAAACACAAACTCTTTTTACAACAGGAAGTTCATCAGTGATGCCCACAGATCAGCAACACAACAACTTCTAGCGCTATCTATGATCTTTCAACAGATTTAGCTGTTCGTAACGCTCCTGGGAATTAGCTTTTCAGGAAGTGTGTTTAATTATCTGTTGTGCAGTTTCACTGTTTAGTGTGAGGAAATGTCTTTATCAGTTGTGCTTTCTCTCTAGGACAAAGAGAAACATATTTTTGATTCCTCTGTAAGCCTGGAACATGTAGAAATTAACAATAAAGTTGATGTTGACTTCTATTATGACAGATTTATCCCAGAACCTCCAAGAAACTTTCCCTCCTGATGACTGATTAACTAAAAACACTCTGCTGCCAAATATTTCCTTGTTTTTGTTCAAAGGGAGGAAGAAATGTAACATAATGAGACAATATATTAATACAGAACAGTAACTTGAATGTTTAATGCATTCTTACCTCTTTTGTAGATCACAAGGGCAACAACACCAAGCCCAATCAAGAGGATAAAAATCCCCACCCGCACAACCACTGCTACAATATTAATCTCTGAAATAAAAAAGAATTAATTATCAAACTAAATCATTCAGAGTTCACCAGAAACACAGACCATCACCTTCTTATCGTCAATGTGGTATAAATGGCACTATGTGCCTGGAAAGGTCAGAGTTCATAACTTAACAATAAACAAAAACTGATTTAAAATGTCCTCTACCGAAGAGGTCAAAGGTCAGAACAACTTCTGGAAAACCCTCTAAAGTGTTTGAATTAAGATTCAGTAACTTTAAAGACTCGTCGTCACTTATCACAAACTCTTGATGTCAGTTATGGTAAACTCAATGTTTACACTCAAACGTGAAAATGGCAGCAAACCGATACGCAATTATACAACCATACATCTTTGAATAGCAGATGTGGAGCCTCCTGCACAACAAACAAGAATGCAGCAAGTGGTTTCCGGATGGTAAACATGATGGGGCTCAGTTTGGGTTTCTAGGTAATGGGCGGAACTCTGTTGGGGTTGCTAGGTAACAGGCGGAACTCTGTTGGGGTTGCTAGGTAACAGGCGGAACTCTGTTGGGGTTGCTAGGTAACAGGCGGAACTCTGTTGGGGTTGCTAGGTAAAGGACAATGCCTGCTAATTGGTGATGTTACATTAGAAGGTTTTTGAAACGGCTAATTTTCCCATAATACAGCTGGGTGATTTTTATAAGCACTTGGGCTGTTTTTAGAATCAGTTGAGACCCAAATTGAAGCACAAAAATGTGCAAAAGGTGAATTTTGCTCCCTTTAACAGAGTCAAGTTGGTTTGGATAAGTTTATTACCTTGATCACAGGGTTGTGGTGATATTAAAATTTATCAAGATATTGAATATTTTGACTCTACTTCTCATTTCAAATCTGCTGTTGGATTTATTCAGGTTATGTTGAAGTTGTTCTATGATTTGAATAATTTAAATCTGTTGGGGGAAAATACTTTTTCAAAGCACTGCATCGCAAAAAATCCCAATTAATCACAGTGAAGTTTGTGGACTGATGTCAAAAGGTGAATAAGAACATTTTGGCAAGAGAAAGGATGGACAGAAATATTTGTAGCTCACCTTTGCTAATAGGGTTAGAGAACTCGTCACTGGCTGAGTTGCTAACAGGGTTTCCCAGCACACAGAAGAAGGAGGGCTCCTCGTTTTTCTAAGATGCAAATGGAGAATAGTTCTTAACCACCTAAATAAATCACGGTTTCATCCTGAGTTCTTACAAGGTTCCTACAAAGAGGTTCGGCTCCATCTTAAAACATACCGCTGTTAAGCTCAGCTCCTTCTCGTTGGACAACTCTGTGTCTCCTGTTTTCCATTTATATGTGACAGGTAAAAACTCAGAGGAGATGTTGGCCTCACAGGTGAGATTACAGACAGTCTTCTCAGTATTGCAGTCCCTGGACACTTTGGGTTTTGGGACCGGTTCTGACAGGAACACCAACAGATTCCAATCAATTGAATTCACATCAAACCCAACAAACCTGAGTCAAACCTGAAGAACTCACTGATAACTTTAAGTTCCATCGTGCCACCAACCACGCTGTTAATCTCAGGTGTGTATTTGCCGCTGTCCTCTAGAATCAGATTTGTGATGGTGAAACTTCCAGTTGTTTTGTCCAAATTACATCGACCTGGAGGGAAAATACAAATAAAGACATCATGCATGAATGAATCTGAAGGAGTTTACAACAATTTATGGCTCAATCACAAGTGAACTTACCTTGAAAGGTTCTGTAGCAAGTAATTTCGGATCCGAACCAATCCAAGGCGAGGTCCGCTTGGTACTTCCAGGTTACACTAGTGAGGGGACCAGACTTATGACCTGGATCCAGGACAACTGAGCCACCAACTTTTTCATACATCGGATCAGCTGTGAATGAAAAACAAAAAAATGTTTTACTTCTGAGCAGCTTTAAAATGTTGATCCCTTTCTATCATCCCTGCTTTCAAGATCTAATCTACTTTTGTTTTTTCTTTTCACTTATAAACTAAGCTAATCTGTAAATATTATCAATAACAAGCTGATTTTTAAAAGTGATGCTCCCACTTTATTCACACAACTTTTAAAACAGTCAAAAATACATTAAATACTTTCTGAAAGTTTGTAAAACCAAACACATTTCATATCTAAAATGAAATAAACATACTGTGACTTACTAATGTTACACAAGAGAGAAATTATTGTTTGGAAATATTCTAACATATATTGTTTTACATTCATCTTTCTGTTCAGTATTAGATTGTTTTCTTAATAAACTACAAAGTTTAACATATTTGAATTGTTAGGCTAGTAATCACTACTTTTAACGTTTTTAACACAATCATAAATTATGGTTTGTAATGTTAATCAAACCATACATTAAAAGAATACTGTTCTAGTAATGCAAATAACAAAAACACACATTTAACAGTTTTTCAACATTATATTTAAGGTCAGACTTCAGTTTGTTACCGTATAAATTTAAGATGTTTAAATTTGCTAAAATTATATCCACAATACCTATTTAAATAAAGGTAAAATGGATGAACCAGAACTGAAATTCAGCAGAGCTGCTGTCTTTCAATAACCCGGAAATACTCAAAAAGGTGAAAAAATAGTAAATTGTAGCATATTCACGATATTTCACGTTTTCCGTGATTTAAATTGAAGTAACTCTGTAAATCAGTCATATATTTCTGATAATTGCTTTTTTTGAACCCTTTAAAAAGCGCTTTTAGGTTATTAACAAAAATGCCATTAAAAGTCGCGTATTTACACGGCGCTGTGCTTAAGAAGCAGAAAAAGAACCAAATAAAACAAGATATTTAATATTTTTACTCACCAAAGACACATTGTAACATGAGAAGGACAATGGAAAACACCCGGAAAACAAACATGATCCTAAAACGAAAAATACCGAGACCAAAAACACAACTTCGACTAATAACACTGATAATGAGCGTCGACAGCAGATGTGAACTGTTTAAGTTAAATTTAGAGAGAAATAATTAAGTTAAAAAGGAAAAATGATCGACTCGAACAGAACCAAGAAATCTGTGATCCTCGCCCCAAAAAAGGGAACTAAGAAAAATTATGGCGCAGTAGAAAAGGTGAAGTTGAACTTCGGCGATTTATTCAACAGATTTCTGGAGATGTTTAAGTAAAATAATAAAAAATACAAATTAATCTCAGATTAGAAAATTAATATTTTTAAAAAATCGGACATATTCATCACACAGAGTGATATAACTCAAGGGTTTATTTCTGTTAAATTTGATAATCCTGGCTGACAGATCATAAAACCCCTAAATTTCACTGCTTAAAAAAAAACAACAAAGATAAACATAATGAAAAATTTTAAAACTCCTCTCGGCATTAAAAGTCGAAATTAAAATGTGCAATATTGCTTGAACTTATCTGTACACCTTAACTTGGCTTCAGAGCATCACAAAAAAGAACCTGGACTGAAACAAACTTTCATTTGTCAGAAAAAAAAAATCCTTGTTATCCTAATTTTTAACCCATCCAATCTGTTTAATGATGTAATTATTAAGTCACGTTACAGTGTCTGTCATTTTTCAACAATGTTATTTTTTTGTAGAAATAAACGATATACATAAAATATCTGATATGACTATAATATTTATTTTGTCATTAAAAAGATTCTGTACTCATAAGCCGGTAAAGCCTTTTTAAACATTCAATATTTTCGTTTTCTAGCTTTTTGTCCAAATGGCTTCCCGTACATTTGCTCGTCTTTAAATCAAACTTCCATAAATTCAGGACTAGATGTTGATTTTATCACACTGAACCTCATTAAAGTTTATTCTTTTTTTTTTTAAAGATTTTATTGGCTCTAGTGACCTTTATTTGACAGTGAATTGACAGGAAAGAGGGTAATGAGAGGAGGAAGACATGCTGCAAAGGTCGCCAGGTCGGGAATCGAACCTGCGACAGCCGCGTCGAGGACTAAGGCCTCTATATGTGGGTTGTGCTTAACCCCTGCGCCACCACAGCACATCCATTAAAGTTTATTCTTTGATGAACAATTGAGTTAAGGGTTAATAAAAAACTTGTCATCAAGCAGCGACACGATCACCAGCGTACAAGGGTTGTTTATTAGTAACCATGACAACGTAACAGAACCTTAGTAAGGTTACCGCACTTCTCTTATCTAGAAGCAGCATAAATACCTCATATACCTTAAAGTCTAAAATAAATGAAGAACTTGTTCTTCATTCAAGTTACTTGTTGTAAGAGTGAAATGAAATTTTATCCAAGTAAGAGTACTTAATACTATTACTCATTTAAAAATAAAAAGTGTGGCGCAGTAAAACTATTTTTAAGTTGTTTTTCCTCTTAAAGTTACACAAGTAAATACAATTAAGTAAAAAGAACTAGTTTCTGCCCAGCTCTGGTGAATAGATTCTCCAACCTGAGCTGTGGATCTCTGCAGCTCCTCCAGAGTTAAAATAGGTCTCTTGGTTTCTTCTCTGGTTAATATTGTCGCCGTCTGCCGTTTCATTTTAGGTGAACGAAATCTAATCACTTTAAACTTTTTCACAACTGTGTACCTATTAACCAACTGCTGTCATGTGAGGATTGTTGCTCAAAAGTGTAACTTGTGTCCCTGTGAAAGCACGACTCCGCCTCCAGACGATTCTCATAAAACTCCAACCAAACCATTTTGTTCATGTATCTTTCTCTCAAACATCAGTCAAGAGTGTCCACATATTTTCTTTTTGCTGGTCTTGAAGTCATGTGTATGTGCTTGCCTACAAAGATGGCGCCGATCATTTCCACTTCAGCCTTGTGGGAACTTTGTACTCTAGATTTCTATGTTGACGGCATGTGAAAGCACCGATCACGCTGCAGTAACTGTATAGAGTGAGAAGGTTTTATAGCCAAACATGGTGCTGTGTGACACAAACGCTAACCAAGCTGTACAGTTCTTACCCTGTTCAACCTGAAGAGGGCAGCACTGAGACTGTCTTAGGCCTAATATTACAGAATTAAACACAAAAATGTAACAATTTTCACAGAAACATAAAGACAATACCCTTGAGGACCAGTTTAGAGACTTTATGAGCAGAAAAAGTTGATTTGGGGTGTAACAAATAATTGATCTAAAATACTTTGCTTCCAAAATCCCAATAAAATGAATTTAGTTTGTTAAGAGGTGGCAAAATAAAAAGGTCAAGCGGTGCTTTGCTTGATTCAATACATCTGTGATGAATTTAGAGGTCTCTATGAAGCCGGAATTCCCGCAGCTCGCGGCTTAACTTCCTGTACTCCGGATGGTGCTGCACCCACTGTTCTTCTTCATCTTGGAGATAATGTTCTAGTGCAGAACTGAACTTCCGTACTGAACCTGAGCGCAGTCTGTCACCACACCACAAACAAAAGAGAAAGATATTGCAAGTAAATTTTGTGTATTGTAAAGAGCTGTTCACTGCAGTTTGATTTTCTCTTATTAAAAAGTTTTCTGGACATGTAAAAACAAAATTTATATTCCAAAACAAAAGTCTCCATCAACAGTTGTAGTTTCTACATGATTCTCCACAACCTGCAGATCCTCATTTATAATCCAAGGTTTTCTTCCTCTACTTACTGCATGTACACTTGGCACAGAGGTTAAAGTTCAAGCTATCTTGGTAAAGGTTTTTATAGAAGATCTGGTAACTCACCCAGTACTTTCAATACTTTCCAAACTTATTCCTGCAACAGAGATGAAAATGTGAGTTCAACTGCGTTTCTTTTACGCATTGATATCTGACTGAATTGATATTTGAAGTTATGTCCTTTCAAATGGATCTATTTCCATGTAAAATGTAAACAAAACAAGCCATTCCATCGTGTAAGAGTGACGATAAATATCAGTTCTCCAATAATAGAACAATTTATCTCATCTCTCAGTTTTTTTTTCACTGTAGAAAAATAGTTTCAGCAACGACTTGACAATTTCATGGAAATTAGAGCTACAAAGGTCAACTCCAACGGCTGTATGCCAACTATTAGAAGATTTAGCTAACGTGATTGATAAATAGGAAGATGCTGTGGGAGCAAATGAAGCATTTGACACTACAAGACATAAATTACTGTTGAGTAAACTGGAGAAATGCGGTGTTATGTTGGTTGAGGCGGCTCTAGAGGACAACAAGGACGTCTGTCTGCTTTTGATTAAAGAGTAAAGAAATGAGGGATGAATCCAGACTTTAAATGATCTAATCTTACCACTTTCCGTCACGGCTTTCAGGCCGATAGCAGACGTCTCATCAATGGCTTCTTCAACATTCTGTGCTTGTTTTTGCTCTGTAAAAATGAAGAAAAAAAAAGGAATGTTATGGCCACCGTGATTCTTTAATTACAGCAAAGGAAGATTATTATTATAAAGCTTATAAAATACAGCTGAGTTTGTATTTACACTAATGTGATAATATTGCAAAGACGATATTATCTAAAATCATTAAATACTTATAATGATTCAGTATTAAAATTAGGAACAAATGTAACATGGTGAGACGTTAAAGTAACACAGGACAGCAACTGCTTCATGTTTTAGTGAACTCTTACCTTTCTTGTGTCTAATATAGCCAAAAATCGCAACCACAGCCAGGACCACAACCACAACTGGTACAGCCAGTGCTGCAGGATGAATCCCTGAAATTATAGCGTTAGTTATTGAAACTAAACCATTCACCAGTTCACCAGTTCACCAGTTCACCAGTTACAGACTGTAACACAGTCCAACACCAGAGCTGTTGGTACTAACATGCGTACTTAATCATGTGGCATTAAAGTCATAATGTGAACACCATCAGAACCAAAATTAAAAACAAAATGCAACTGTCATATGAAAAAAATATAGTAGTATAGTATAAAAGTAGTTATATTTGTTGTTAAATCATGAATAAACTGAGTAACAATGTTTTGGGGTTCAGTTTTAATATCCACAACTAATTACAACCAGACCTTTTAAAAAGGACACATAGAAATATTTGCAGCTCACCTTTAGGGCTAACGGGGTAAGTCACCTTATCACTGGACGAGTTGCTAAAGGGGTTTAGCAACGTGCAGACATAGGAGTACTCCATGTTATTCTAAGAAGCAAAAGGAGCATCATGGGTTCATCCCGAGTTCTGAAAATCGTTTCTACTCAGAGGCTCGGCTGCATCTTAAAACATACCTTTGTTAACATCAGCTTCATTTTATTGGACAGCAGCTTGCCTCCTGCTTCCCATCTATACATGACGGGTCCAAAATGAGAAGTGATGTTGGCTTTACAGGTGAGGTTACAGTGGCTCTTATCCTTGTTGCATTCTATAGACACTGTGGGTTTTGGGACCGGTACTGACAGAAACACCAACAGATTAGCATCAACTGGACTCAGATTAAAACCAACAAAACTCAGTCAAACCTGCTGAACTCACTGATAACCCAGAGCTCTATCTGATCAAGAATCTTGCCGTCAATCTCAGCGTTGTAGTTGCCAGTGTCCTCTACTGTCAGATGGTTGATGATCAAACTTCCAGTTGATTTGTCAAAACCACAGCGGCCTGGAGGCAGGATCCAAACACAGGCATCAGGCATGAATGAATCTGCAGGGTTTCAGGTTTTATGATGAGGCAATCACACGAGAACTTACCAATAAAACCTCTTAAACAAGTTGTACCAGCTCCAGACCACTCCATGATGTTGTTCATGTTGTGCTTCCAGGTTACGGCCAATATGGAATCAAAGGTCTGACCTGGATGCAGGACAACAAAGTCACCAACTTTTGCGTAGATCAGACGAGCTGTGAATGAAAAACAAAAACATTTTTATTACTTCCTGTGAACTCTTTCCTGTTTCTGAGCAGTTTTAATGTTTTGATCATATCTATTTTTCTTTTTTTTTTAGGTATCATCATAAAAACTCTTATAGCCTGCAGATACTTATGATCTGCAGATGCAAATTCGATATCATGCAAATCGACCCTTTTTTCTCCAAGGGGAAAAGAAAGGTAATTTTAGAGCATGGCCAATATTGTATGCATTCCTTTTTTAAAATTTAAGTAATTGTGATATTTGTGGTCTTTTTGAAACCTTAAAAAATATAAAGTGTATAAAGTTTCAAGTTTACAGGTTAATTACAAAAATGAGAAAAAAGTGAGATAATCCCTGTAGCTATCAGGTTGTACAATGTCCAACCCTGATTGTCCGTCTAATTTCTCTCTGGACCAATTTATTTAGAAATTAATCCATGTGCATTCTTATAACATTTTGGATGGAGTAGCTGTCAGCATATAAGTAGTAATAATAAAATATATTCTATTCTGTAATTATCTCCTTTCTATGTCTACCAAGCAGAAATGCAACCAAATAAAATAATAAAATCACTATTTACACTCACCACTGCCTCTGTCCTGCGTGAAGGAAAGAAGGAGCACAGCAGAAACAGTCCAGAAAGCAAACATGATCCTAACATGAAAAATACCGAGACCAAAAACACGTCGACTAATAATACTGGTGATGAGTGTCAGCAGCAGATGAGGCGTTTAAGCTGTGTGGAGAGAGAAATAATGAAGTTAGAAAGGCAAGGTGAAAAGCAAAGTGTGTAAATATGTGATGCTAACTTACAGATTTTTGGAGATGATTCAGAAAAATATTTCAAAAGGTGAAACATCAGACATATTCATCATGTAATTCAATTGTTTAATTCTACTTGGCTTGACGATGATTGCTTACAAATTATTGAGCATCTCTGAAAATTTGAATATTAAACAAGTAGAAAAAATACAATAAAATAAATAAAAAGCTGTCCTTTTAGGTGTGCTGTTCTTTCCTTTTGCAATAAACAGTCCATTATTTGTCTAATTTTTCAACAAAGTTGGCTAAGATTAATTTCTTCTTAAAATAAATGACAAATTAAATATTTGAAATTGCTTTTGCATTCATTTGTTTTCATTTTTGGACACTCAAGAATGAAACGTCTATTAAAACCATTAGGTACAAATGATTAAAAGTGCATTTTTATAAGAAAACCTGCAAAACAAGCAAAGATACATTTAGTTTTCCAGCTTTTTGTACATTTGCTCTTGTCTGAAAAACAAACCTCTCCTATTATTATAATCCTGCTGTGATATAATTTTATCACAGCAAACCTCCTGACTGTTGCTGAAAGGATTTCTTTCTACTGAACATTTATCCATGTGAGATTGAGTCCAAACAGAACCACCTACCTCTGTGTTTCAGGTCAGAGGTCAGCGAACCTGTAGTTTCATGCTTTCACTTCTATCTTTTGTTGTTTACTTGGTGCTATCAACTCCAACTGCTTATTGAACACGAAGATCAACTTCTACTGTCTAAAAAGCTAAAAAGCAGGAAAACAGTCTAAATAAAACACACAGCCATCTGACGCATCCTTCAATCATACATAATAAAAAGATGAGTAAGTATTAATAAATAAATAAAAACATTTCTTTAGGTGGAAGAATGAAAAGTAACAATGAACAACTAACCAGCTTCAAATAAATGACTCACGTTACTCGTTATAACTTACAAATGTAGATAAAAGAAAACAAAAACACTTTTAAGTTTTCAAACAGTCTGAACAGATATATATTAAAAAAAAGAAGCAAAAAAGACAACATAGCCATACTAACTGTTTCTGGCACTGCGCTGCCCTCCTGTCAGTTATGTTGCTCTTGAAAGTTGGTGGTTGCCATAACAACCAGTAACCATGGAGCGAATCAGGATCAGTTCTGTGTTTTCTTACCCAGCATTATATTAGACAGATTTAATTATCCACAGGGTTTCGTGTGTAATTTTGCAATAAGCAAGCACAATTATGAATTACAAAAGCAATACAACATTAACGAAGCGCATTAACGAAACGGAAGAGGTATGTCCCAGTGGTTTACCTAAGACATCGCTGATTGGACTACAGCTCATTTTTATTTTTGAACCGGAAGTTATTCTGGCTTTAACGTGATTTTTAAAAACATGGATGTTCTCGGTGATCCAAACCTTACTACTGCTATTCGAGAGTATTTTGAGTCACGACATACAGACCAAAAGTTTGGACACACCTTCTAATTCAATGGGTTTTCTTTATTTTCATGACTATTTAAAATAAGGCAAGAAATCCCACTTATTAACCTGACAGGGCACACCTATGAAGTGAAAACCATTTCAGGTGACTACCTCTTGAAGCTCATTAAGAAAATGCAGAGTGTGTGCAAAGCAGTAATCACAGCAAAAGGTTGCTACTTTGAAGAAACTAGAATATAAGGGGTATTTTCAGTTGTTTTACACTTTTTTGTTTAGTGCATATTTCCACATGTGTTATTCATAGTTTTGATGCCTTCAGTGTGAATCTACAATGTCAATAGTCATGAAAATAAAGGAAACTCATTGAATTAAAAGGTGTGTCCAAACTTTTGGTCTGTACTGTACATATGAGGTGATACTGGACATTCTCCGGACCAACCAGGAAGTGTCAGTATGTGTTCACTAAAGACTCATTTACGAAGCACACCAGAGTAACTTCCGGTTCAAAAGCGAGCTGTAGTCCAATCAGCGATTTCTTAGGTCTCCCACTGGGACATACCTCTTCCATTTTGTTAATGTAGTGCTTTCGTTAATGTTGTAGTGCTTTTGTAATTTGTAATTGTGCTTTCCATGTTGCACCTCCAGTGGTTTGCACCTCAGGGCCACCGTAGTTAACAGAACACGCTGCACCAGCAGAGACTTTTCTTTTGAGTCACAGGTTCACCGTGAAGCCTGGCCTTGAATATTGTTGCGTGTGTGTGCGCTAGTCTGTCTTCTGTTTCCTCGGTGTTTGTAATATTTACATTATGCCTGTGGGTGTGTGTGTGTGTGTGTGTGTGTGTGTGTGTGTAGCTGTGCTTTGAAACCTGCAAGTCAATACTGGCTCAACTTCAGAATTAAAAAAATCCATAATTAGTCTTGAAATTAAATGATTATTAACCAGAACTATACCTATAATAGAGCAGAATAGAATATACTTTACTGATTCTCAAGGGGAAATCCATCATTTACCATGTTAACACTTGCAATGAGAATTTAAGGACTCTTGAGGCACCATTAAATTGATTATACCCTTCTTACATTTTGGTGTCCAAGTGGTGCATTTTACAAAACTTAAATTAAATATGTATATTTTTCTTTTACAGAAAGAGTCTTTGTTTTTCTGCCTGTTTTATCCAAGAAAACCGACTTTTGTTGGAGAAAAAAACCTCAGAATATGCAAAATAGTCCAAATAAATAAACTGAAAGGAAGAATATTTTTCATGTTTTAGCCTTGAAGTGATGCTGCTCGGTTTGGCTGCAGCGCCCCTGGGGGATGCAGTCGGTACTGCATTCTTTGAGGCGTAAAGGTATTGTTGTTACTTAACAACCAACAGAAACTACTACTACTGTATTTTGTTTGTTGTGAGGTTACAAAGAAAACGCTCAAAAGATGCTTTGCTCGATTCAATACGTCTGTGATGAATTTAGACGTTTGTGAGAATTTGAAGCTCCAGGCTTTGTTTCTGAAGTTCCTGGTCGTCATGCAGCCATTGTTCTTCATCATCATGGAGATGAAGGCGTCCTTCTTGGGAGTTTGTCTTCCTCAATGCAGGTGAGACCAATCTGTCACCACACCAGAAACAAAAGAGGGAAACTCAACTTATTGCAAATAAATTTCTATGTGTTGTAAAGAACAAACTTTTGTTTGGTTTTTCTCTTTGGTTTTCTGAACATGTAAAAACAAAATTTATATTCCAAAACAAAAGTCTCCATCAACAGTTGTAGTTTCTACATGATTCTCCACAACCTGCAGATCCTCATTTATAATCCAAGGTTTTCTTTCTCTACTTACTGCATGTACACTTGGCACAGAGGTTAAAGTTCAAGCTATCTTGGCAAAGGTTTTTATAGAAGATCTGGTAACTCACCCAATACTGTCAATACTTTCCAAACTTATTCCTGCAACAGAGATGAAAATGTGAGTTCAACTACGTTTCTTTTACGCGTTGATATCTGACTGAATTGATATTTGAAGTTATGTCCTTTCAAATGGATCTATTTCCATGTAAAATGTAAACAAAACAAGCCATTCCACCGTGTAAGAGTGGCGATAAACATCAGTTCTCCATTAATAGAACAATTTATCTCATCTCTCAGTTTTTTTCTCACTGTAGAAAAATAGTTTCAGCAACAACTTGACAATTTCATGGAAATTAGAGCTACAAAGGTCAACTCCAACGGCTGTACTCCAACTATTAGAAGATTTAGCTAACGTGATTGATAAATAGGAAGATGCTGTGGGAGCAAACAAAGCATTTGACACTACAAGTCATAAATTACTGTTGAGTAAACTGGAGAAATATGGTGTTATGTTGGTTGAGGCGGCTCTAGAGGACAACAAGGACGTCTGTCTGCTTTCGATTAAAGTGCAAAGAAATGAGGGATGAATCCAGACTTTAAATGATCTAATCTTACCATTTCTCCTCACGGCTTTCAGGCTCGTAGCAGACGTCTCATCATTGGCTTCTTCAACATTCTGTGCTTGTTTTTGCTCTGTAAAAGTAAAAAAGAAGGCATGTAATGACCACTATTTAAGTGGAACAAAGGTTATTATTATAAAGCCTGTAAAATACCGCTGAGTTTGTATTTACACTAAGGCAGCACGCTTAGGGAAACTTTGTGAAGGCGATGTTACTGCTAAATATGTCATTGACACAATCAGGTGCTGAATATGTCTAGTTTCTTCTTTCCAGTCTGCACTTTCTTCTCTGCGTGACCTTTGGCATTTTTGGTAACCAACTGGTTAAAGATACCATCAGCATAAAAAAAACAAACCGACAATTACTGCACTCCAAACAGTCCTTAGCAACATAAATATTGTGCACATTGATATTGCGATGTTTGCGATATATATTGTGCAGGCATTAGTTTACACATTTTAATAAAGAGAAAATCTTCATAATGACACATTCAGCTGCGTTTTCTGATTAAATTACTGCCAACTGAAAAGGAAATGTTTGTTTTTCAACAAAATTCAAAGCTATACGTAGAATGTCAACGTATGGACCCATCAAAACAGACAAACACAAACCCTTTTTATAGTAGGAAGGATAAGATTTCCTTGTTTTTGTCCAAAAATGGGAAGAAATGTAACATGAGACAATATAATAATTCTCACCTTTCCTGTGCTTAACATAGCCACCAGCCACAACCAGAACCAGGACTACAAGCACAACTGGTACCGCCACTGCTGCAGGATGAAACCCTGGAATTACAGAGTTAATTATTGGAACTACATCAGTCAAAAAAAGGGAAAATAAACTGTTAGCAACAATGCGTTTAGGTTCAGTTTTAATATTTAATATCTGCAGCTCACCTTTATCAACAGGGGCAGCCACCTCATCGCTGGTCGAGGTGCTAACAGGGTTTTTCACCTTGCAGGTGTAAGCACGACTTAGATCTTTCTACAAAGCAAATGGAAAACAGCTCTAAACCAGCCTGTCATGGTTTCACCGAGTTCTTAAAAGCATTTCTCCCCAGACAAATGGATCCGTCTTAAAACATACCTCTGTTAAGCTCAGCTGATTATCAGTGGACACCACCTTGTTTCCTGCTTCCCATTTATACGTGACGGGTCCAAACTGAGAACTGGTGTTGGCTTTACAGGTGAGGTCACAGAGGGTTCGCCTAACGTTGCATTTTAAGAACACCATCGGTTTTGGGACCGGTTCTGACAGAAACACCTACAGATTACCGTCCGCTGGATTCAGATTAAAACCAACAAAGGTCAGTTAAACCTGCTGAACTCACCGATGACCTTGAGTACCACTGGGTTAAGAATCAAGGTGTTAATCTGAGGTGTGTAGCCGCCGGTGTCCTTGACTGTCAGGTTGTGGATGATCAGACTTCCTGTTGTTTTCTCCACATCACTGCGACCTGGAGGCAGAATCCAAATAAAGACATCACATCAATCACTCTTTACAGCTCAATCACAGGTTAATTTACCTTTATAACATTTGGAAGGAATAATGTCCTGTCCAAACCACTCCAAGACAGGGCTCATTTCATGCCCCCAGCTAATGGAAGTGATGTTATCAAAACTCCGACCTGGATGTAGGACAACCGAGTCACCAACTTTTGCGTAGACCACAATAGCTGTGGATGAAAAACCAGAACTTTTTTACTTCTTCCTGCAAACTTTTCCCTGTTTCTTTATCATATCTACTTTTAGGTTTTTATTTACACGAAAACCGAACCAAATAAAACAATATATTCCATATTTATACTCACCATAACTCTTCTGCACCATTAAATAAACAAGGAGAACCGCAAAGAAAGTCCAGAAAACAGACATGATCCTAAAATGAAATGTACCAAAAACATAACTTTGAGTAATAATTCTGGTAATGAATGTCAGCAGAAATAAAACACACATACTCGTACACTATGAAAACGTGAATCTGTGCAAATTAAAAAAACATTTTGGTAAATGGAAGAACCATGCAACAACCCAGGTTTGGATAAATAACTGGCAAACGCAGAAAAATAAACACAAAAATACCTTAAGTATCTCTGTTCACACAAAGCTAACAGGATAACACAACGCACTGCGCTCACTCATCAGTTAAATGAAACTGTTGTTTCTCTTGACAGTTGGTGGTTACCATAGTAACAAGCAACAGGAAGCTCCTCCCCTTTTCTGTAGCTATCTTCCAGTATTAAGCATTAGAACATATATTAGGCCAATATAATTATATACATGGTTTTGTGTGTAATTTTGCCATGTTTTAACATTTTCAGTGTTTAATTTTACAACAGTTAACTGGAAGGATTGCTCTGTAGTTTGTTTAGGGTTATTTATTGTATTTTATTTGACGTATAGAGACTGATGTTAACCACCAACTTCTTTTTTTTCCCTCTTGTTTGATATTTTTACTTTTTTAATACAAAGTAATGTTTCAGGTACCACTTGTGTGATAGTTATTGAATGTTAAATGGTATTCTAGTAGAGAACATAGTTTGTTTTTCAACCTTTATTTAGCAAGGTAAAAATTTATTGACACCAAAGTTTCTTTTATAAGAGACAGAATACAAAAATCAGACTTTATATTGGTAATTAAGAGATAATAAGAAACACTCAATAATAAAATACAAAGCCAACCTTTTAAAAAAAGAAGTCATATTTGGAAAATAATCACAGGTGTAATGAATCAATATTTTTCACTAATTTACTGAAATAAATTAACTTTATGATATTAAAGTTGACTGAGATGCGTTATTGTTTAGGCTCAGTTGCCTAGTGAATGATGGACTCCACGTGGTTGCCAGGAAAGAGGCCGGCGCTCCCGTTCATCACGCCGTCAAACCAGCCGTCGTCGCTCAATTTGATGACGTAGATGATCGCCCCCTGCTGGAAGGAGAGCTCATAGTCTTTGCTCCCGCTGTAGCTGTAAATGGCCACCACTGAGGAAACAAAACAAGAATAAAGACAATTATACCAAACTGTAATGTCATTAAAGCTCAAACATTATATTGATAATTAGTTGTAGAGGTATGGAACCTCTTTCTGACACCAGATTACATAAATTCCTGTAGTTTAATGCCTCAAAAACAATTATGCTTGTGGTGTAAATTTGGTGGCACGGCTGATCTGCAGATACAATATATTAATTTTGAAATGTAATATTTCAACATTGCTTTTTTTGACTTGGAATTAGAAGCTGAAGGGACACATTTACCTGTAATTAGATCATTTTTGACCAATCAGAGAAAAGCTTCAATCAGATGAGGTATTTAAAAAGACAGGAATCTCTAAACCTCTAAACCAGAGATTTTCAACGTGGAGAGAACAAAAATAAAGGAGAAATTAAATCCCATCATTTTTTTCAATCATTTTTTAAATGTTTATAGGATATCAATTCAAAAAGCATAAGAACTGTGGAAATAAAGTTAAATTTGATGTGATTAATGTGAAATATTACACATTTTCTTATAATGAATTGAGGGAATTTGATGAAAAATTGGTGGAAGTCATAATATATTATGAGGCAATATTTATGCCAAATGTCATGTAACAATTAATGAATAGTGAATAAAAACATTCTAAAAGTTTAAGTTTCTTTACATATTTTGTAATATTATCGGTGGGTTTGCAGAAGCTGATGCTCTTTGGGAGGCAATGGCATCAAAAGAACCTCTGTACTAAACAACCTGAGTTATTTAAGGTGGATCTAAACACCTTAACAACACAAACCTTTGTCTAAATAATTCTGTGGAGCCCAGGGAGGGTCTTCGTCAAGATGGAGCATGAAGTTCTCTTCATCTTCATCGTTTTCATAGTCCTCCACTGACGACGGAGGAGATGTGAGCTGCTTCAGATCCAACTCTTCAGCAGGTGAGTCAATGCGCGACACGTCTGAGAACAGAAGCAGATTTAAGGCGGCCGGCAGGTTGAGGGAGCGAGGCACTTCCTGGTTCAGTGAAACCCATTGTTACCCATTTAGGTGACGTACAGTGAAAATATGCTTTTTTTTAATAAGTTTGTATTTTAGGCCAATGAAGCTCTTTGAAAGAAATTGTTAAATATCTAAAAAGTCTGAAAAATAAAACTAAAGTTGCTAAAATTGTAAAACACTCACCAACTCCGGCCATGGCACAAAGTCTTCCTGTAATTTAAATGCAAATGTTTAAGATTTTCTTTCCTTTTTTGATACAAACAAAAAAGTTGTAACTTTTAAACAAGCAGTTAATGTTAAATCATTTCCTAATATGAAGTTTGCATTTGCCAGTTTGGTAAACTTTAATAAACTTTATTCTTCTGTTAGCTATTATTGATATTTACACAATAAAGCTAATCTGAAATGAACAGTAAAAGCCAATGTTTACTTACAGTAACTAAATAAAGCATAAAAAGTGAGAATATTGAACGTTTTTGTGGATTCTTACGTTTTTTCCATGCAGCAAGGAGCCCAGTCCCAACCAGAATCCCTGCTATAATCAGGAGCTTTACAGCCAAAGCAGCATATTTAAAATGTTCTGCAAAAAAAAGGAAAATCAAATTAGCAAACCACACTGTTTACAGTAAAGTTTACACTGAGTTTCAGAACATTTTAGAACAAAGAAATAAAAATATTAACAATGTGCAAAGCATTAATAACTTTTTTTTAAAACTGCAGATAGGTAGTTTAAAACAAACTTTTCTAAAACAAAATAGTTTTTGGATCTACAATGTTCTTTACACATATATGGAGCGAGGGAGAAACACTGTTGATGGTATGGATGTGTGTTTTAACTCACCCCCACTCACAGGGTTTGATACGTCTTCACTGAAGTTGCTGCTAATGGGGTTTCCCAACATACAGGAGAAGGAGATCTCCTTATTGTCCTGAGAAACAAATGAAAAACAGCTCAAAAGTGGTGAAGGTGTAACTTATATTCATTCTATAATCTTAAATGTGATTTATGTCGACAACTAGGTTACATCCTGACTTGAACATTTGGATCATTTTGTGTTTGTACCGTTGTTAAGCTCAGCTCCTTGTCGTTGGACAACTCTTTGTCTCCTGTCTCCCATTTATATGTGACGGGTCCAAACTCAGAGGAGATGTTGGCGTCACAGGTGAGATTACAGACGGTCTTCTCGTTGTTGCAGTCTACGGATATTGTGGGTTTTGGAACCGGTTCTGACAGAAACACCAACAGATTACCATCAACCGCATTCAGGTGAAAACCAAACAAACTTGCTGAAACTCACTCATAACCCGTAGTTCCTTTTTGTCAAGAACTTGTTGTTGATGTCAAATGTGTAGCTGCCGCTGTCATCTAGCGTCAGATTGTTGATGATCAAACTTCCACTTTCTAAGTCCAAGTCACAGCGACCTGGAGGCAGAATGCAGAAAAAGAGATTATGCAAAATGAATCTGCAGATTTTACAACATTTATGGCTCAATCACAGGTGAACTTGCCTTTAAAATCTCTGTAACAAGCAATGTTCCCGCCGAACCACTGCAGGGGGGTCCGTTTTGTGCTTCCACGTTACGCTACTGATGATATTAAAACTCTGACCTGGCGACAGGGCAACTGAGTCGCCTACTTTTTTGTAGATCAAATCAGCTGTGAATGAAAAGCAGGAAAATTTTACTTTAACATGTTAAACACTTTCTGTCACATCTTCTTTCCAGATCTATTTTACTTTTAGTTTATTTACTTCTGACTCAGAAGAAATAAAGCTTCATGTATGATTACAGTAAACGCCTCTAATTGTCAGGTCCTGTGTGGTTTTTTAGTTGTTCTGGGGTTTGATTAACTGGATCTTTTATTATTATTCTGTGTTCCTTCAGGAAAATTTTAAACAGTCCTGATTGTGTTTTATTTCAGTTCAGTCCTGTCTTAGTTATTCTACTTAAACTTAATAAATGTATGAATATTTTGTCAAAATAGCTTTCAAAACACTGTTTCGGAAATTCAACTGATTTTTTTTCCCACAAAATAACTGCTACAGTTATTATAAATTATTAGCCATTCTAGGGAGTCTAAAAAGACACTTGTGGCAGGTTGCTGCAGGTTTTACGTTTAGCTAGAGGAGATTAAAGATGCTTACGGTGTTAAAAAAAAAATTCTCTTCAGTTGTTATGAAGCCAACTCAAACCTCGTATTGTTTTGCTAAAAAAAACAATCTTAAAATATATCTTTACGTTAAATATTAAAGATTACAACTTACATATTGATGTTGTACTCACCGATGGCAACTGTCGAAGGTACAGCTCGAAATATGTGAATAATCACAACTGAAACACACAGTAATACCATGGCTTTGCAAAAATCAATCAAGAATTTTTAAATTGTAAATGAAAAAGAACACGTTAGCACGTACGGAGGGTCAGAAGCAATAATGGCTGAGCGATGGTGAAAGGTTAAAAAAGAAATATCTACATCAGTGAATACTCTTGACAAGAAAGGAATCGGTGGTTTCCTGTTGATTACCAGTGAACCTGTTTCGTCATGAGATAGAGTTAACCTCACGATTCTAGCTTGTCCGGGTTTGTTTGGAGCGATCGTTGTTTGAAGAAAGAACTGAAGTAGCATCTTCTCGTTCTTCATTCAAGTATAAATATAACCCCATTAACAGACTGTTTCGAGTCAACGCTTACGCTTTGCTGAAAGGGGAGACAGTAAACCACTAAAAACGATGTTGTTGACAGAATTAAAGCTGCAGGTTGCATTTAATGAGTTTGTATTCAGGAGCTTTGCCTCATGTTTCACATACGTTTGGTAGTTGATTGAATCAAGATGTTGAGATTCATGACAGCTTGATGAACGACGTCTGCATAATCCTGGTTCATGGCCTTCTAGGTTGCCTCAGCTGGACCCGATAACACCAGGTGGAGGGTCCTTTGCAGCTCCTCGTTAGTATAGTGGTGAGTATCCCCGCCTGTCACGCGGGAGACCGGGGTTCAATTCCCCGACGGGGAGACTACTGCCTTTTTTATCTGCATCATACACCATATGCTCTACCATTTTATACAACACCTCTAAATACAAGTAAAAAAAACGCTGTTTATGTACTCCCTTCCTTCTTTCATTCCTACTTTTCTTCCTTCCTAAAACTCTGATGTTTTAGTTTGAAATGTGACAAAATGTTTAACATAAACCCAGATTATCGCTGCTGAAATGGTCTAACATATTCAGCGATCATTTTTTGCGTTGTCATATTTACTAAACATGAACAAATGTGCAGATTTGGACTGAAATGTGAGTTTTATGAGCAGTTCTTGTTAAATCAACTCTGTGTTTAAGGCTGTTTGTTGCTGTATCATGACTTGTTCCTGATCTAATCTGACCATCTGATCATTTCCTGACGTAAGGATGTTTTTTGTCCTGCTGTTCTCCAGGTATCTGTTCGCCCTGCAGATCAAACGTGACCTGGCCTGCGGTCGTCTGATCTGCAACGACACCAGCGCCGCCCTCATGGTTTCCCACATCATTCAGTGTGAGTAAAACGCAGGTTTCACTTCCTTATCCAGCTGCCATTTTAACACAATATAGAAAATAAAGTAATTTTCATTTATATCATGCAGAGGCAATCAGCTGCTCTCTGTTAGAAATATCTCAATAATTTGCTAAAGTCTCTTTCTGCTCTGAGAATATTCAGGAAGATTTTTAGGATTCCTGCGTTTTTACTGGAAGTTCTTTATGCCAGAAAATGGCTCTGGTCTGATTCTAGCAATTTTGATCCAAAAAGGCTTCCGTCTCGGAATGCCTGACTATAAATCAAACACAATTCAAAGGATTTTTCCAGGAGTTTTGTAATCTTTGCAGATTTAGGAGAACAAATCAATCTGGAAAAGAAAATATTACCGACAAGAATGTCTTTACACGTCATTTCCTGTACAACTGATGCATCCAGTCAGCCCTCTGTCAAACCATTCATCCCTCCATATTGTCCATCCATCCACCTTTAATCTCTCCCCAGCCATCCAACCACACATTCATTAGTTCATCCATCCAACATCAATCCAACCATCTAATTATCTGTTCATTAGTTCCTCTATTCATCCGTCCAATCATCCATTCATTCATCCAACCAGTCGTCCAGCCATTCGTCTAAACCGCCATCTGTCCAACCTTCTGATGAAAACAGACAGGATGTACTCCTATATTTGTACAAATTTACTTATTTTAGCAGTTTTCTTCATAATTTTCAAACTATTTGATTTTACTTGGGGTTTTTTCTGGCAGTTTTTCTCCTTTCTAGTCCAAATAATCTCAGTTTTTCCTTCCCTCCGTCCCACCAGCCGAGATCGGGGACTTTGACGAGACGCAGAGCTGGCAGCACCTGCTGCACAACAAGTACCTTCCTGACCAGGACGCCATCAGAGACAAGATCGTCGACTGCCACCGCCAACATGTGTGAGTCCCTTCAGCTTCCACAGACCTTCACTGCTGGCTAACACGCAATCTTAACATTTGTAAACCAGGCGCACTTCCCCTCCCCCAGCACAGATAAAGACAGAAAACAAACCACTGGCTTTTCCTCACTCCAATCCCTCAGCTCCTTCTTAGCCGACGCAGGAAGGAAGTGGCTAATTCAGGCGCTCATACAGGAAACAGGAAGCGATTTTCAGATTTTGCGAGGAAACAAAGCTCTTTTTGTGGCAGGTTTCTTTCCGGCCTGCAGCAGGCGCCTCCATCTGATCCTGTTGTTTTAGGACTTGTGCAGTGGGTTTGTGCTTGGATTTAAAGCTGCAGCTTTTGGACTTCATTTAAACTGAGTGAGGTTTTTCTTCCTCAGAGGGCAGACTCCAGCGGAGTCGGACTACCAGCTGCTGGAAATCGCTCGGCGGCTGGAGATGTACGGCGTCCGGCTGTACCCTGCCAAGGACAGAGAGGGGTCGAAGCTCAGCCTGACAGTGGCGCACACCGGGGTTTTGGTTTTCCAGGTAGGATCTTCCTCCAACTTCTGGTCCACACACACCAGAAGGCAACGGCTCAGTTTGTAAGGGAAGTTCTACAGAATCCTGCTAGACATCCAAATGTGGTTCAGGTTCACAGATGCAGAGACGCACCTGAAAGCTGTTGGACATGAAGGACTGCAGTCTAATAATCTGTCCTTCCTTGTGTCCCTCACTACTTATGTCATTCCTTTCTTCCTTGTCCTTAATTCCACTCTTATATCTTATATCCTCACTTGCATCCTACTTCCTATATTTAATCCTTTTTTGTCTCCTACCTTCCTCCATGTATACTCCCTTGCATCCTTCTCCTCCTCCCTTCCTTGTGCCTTTCTTTCCACTCTTGTATCATTTCTCTGTTCTTATTTGCATCCTACTTCGTATCTTGTATCTTACCTCTTTATCTTTATTCTGACTTTTTTGTGTTGTACTTTTCTTCCTTGTGTTCTCCATTGTATCCTTTTTTGATACTTCTCTCTCCTTCCTTTCTTGTGTCCTCCCTTATCTTTTTATCTCCTACCCTTTCCTTTGTATCCTTCCTGTCTTGTGTCAAATCTTATATTATTCCTTCTTCCCTCCTGCAATCCTTCCTCTTTGTCTC